>NW_007259205.1:817903-842261 GCF_000164805.1 Carlito syrichta | reverse complement strand
CAACAAATAGAGAGAGAGGCCTATACTGAAACAGATAAAAACAATAGACCACAGCTACAGACGAACCAACTCTCATACAAAAAAATAAAAAATAAAAATAAAATATATAGTGATGCTAACATACAAGCTAACCAACCACCTTGTTAGTGTGCTGTTCCTCTACACAAAGATATGGTTTACAGAGAGAAGAAAAGAGAAGAAAAGGAAAAGAAAAAAAAAGGGAACAATACAGTAGGAATAGAATTAAGTCATTAAACTAATAGAATCAATGAAGCACACTCTGAGACATTTCGTTTAAGTCCAATGTCCTTTCAGGTCTGATTTCTAGTTTTCTTTTCAAGCTGGTAAGTTAGTTTGCAGTTAGGGTCAGTTGCCCCTGGTCTGCTGTGAAGGACAGTTCAGATTACCCTCGTTCAGCACTCTGGCCTATGTCTTTATCAAGCTTGTTTCTCCCGTTTCAGTGTTTGTTACCTTGAATCGCCAGCAGGTGGTGCTATCTCAGCTGCTCGCCCCAGAGGGGGTGGGGCTGGACAGGAACAAGATGGCTGCCTGCCTCTGAGCAGGCAACAGGAGCCTTACACCAGGCAGGCAGGACAGTCTCAGACTCAGTAGAGGTGGCAGCGATCCCAGCAGATCTTCCCTGAAGGGGTTTGATGTGGATCGCCTCGGCCCGGGTGGTGTGATATGTTACCCGTCACAGAGGCCACGGCAGCGGCAGGGGGAGGGGCTGTGGCAGCAGCAGCAGCGTCACTGTTTGCGCCGCAGTAACTGTCCAGTCCGTTGCGATGTCCCAGCGGTGGCAACGGCCGAGCTCTGTATGAAGAGCAGGTTGTGATGTTGGGGTCCCCAGCCCCCCGGGGCAAGAGTCAGAGAACCACTGCAGATCTCCTTTGCAGAGGGCTTCAGAGACCAGGTTGCCCCATCACCATCTTGCCGCTTCCTCAGCAAATATCTTTGAGTCTACTCTATTTTAAGTATCGGTCCAGGTACTGAGAAGGGAGTAGTGAATAAGGTGGCAAAAATTCCCTTCCATTCTAGAGCTTATATTTCAGAGCAGAAAGGAAATTCGGCAATAAACAGAAAACAAATAGTTTTAAACAGTGTGGCAGAATATCAGGTAATATGTTTTCAGGTACAAGTCACAAAATTTCCTAATTTTGTTAGCTTAAACAATAAGGTGTTGATTATTTTCTAAAGCTTCAAGTTCAGAAATAGGATAGGCTCCAAGCATGCTTTAATTTGGGTCAATAATGTCCTCAAAAACCTGAATACTCTTCCTTGTTCCACTGTTTTCTCCAATGACATGTTTACCTAATACTGATCTTCCCTTATTTGAATGCCATTCAGCTTGCTCTTGTGGATTTTCTTATTCAGTTTGGAAAGACTAGAAAGCTAAAATCACCTCCCAGATTCCCTTACAGAAACATTTCTGTATGCAAATTAAGCTCTGAGAATTATAATCACTTGCTTGAGATCTGGAAAGTGAGTGAGGGAGGGTCTTTGTTTCAGCAATGTAGTCATAAGAACATGAGTTTTCTCTGCAGGCGTGCCCATTTTCTATTTTCTCAGTTGGTGAGTAGTTGTGGAGGTGATTGAAGTGGCAGCTAAGGCTTTGATCTGTTAATCCTTCAATGAAAGCTACAATGTCCATGTTCTATATCCAGAGTGTCCAAAGACAGTCGTGGTGATCAACGGCAGCAGAAGGTTTCTCATTCTTAATAGGCCCAGTAGTGGGCTCAGAGGTACTCACTTTCCTGGTGGGTGAATTCTATATTTTTCTGAGAGTCATTCCTGAAAGTCCAGCCTAAAATCTGCTCCCTCAGTCCTTCAAACAACTCTAAAAGCAATAATCTCTATATTAAACTCTTTTCTGCCCAAAATTTTTAGCATGATAACCTCCACTGAAACCTGAAGGTATTGATAGATGCTTAAAGAGTCAAAGAAGTAAGCTATCAGCCATGGTAGAGATGCATTTGCCCTCCTTCTTAGAATTACAGGTGAGAAATTCCTTGCAACAGGGGAAAGTGAATTATCAGAGAGCCTGTAAAGGTACCCATGAGAACAAGAAGCAACTTTAGATACATGCCTTTTCTATAAGCGTTCTGATGCTATATCATTAGGACTGTGCCTCTTATATAAGAACTTTATTGAGTGGGGCTCGGCAGCTCAACCTATAATCCCAGCACTTTGGGAGGCCGAGGCTAGTAGATTGCCTGAGCCCGTGGGTTTGAGACCAGTCTGGGCAACTTGGCGAGCTCTGGTCTCTACGATAAATAAAAAATTAGCCAAGTGTGGCAGCATATACCTGTAAAGTTCAGGCTACTTGGAAGGCTGAGGCAGAAGGATCACTGAAGCCCAGCAGGTTGATGCTGGGGTGGTGGTGAGTGTGCCACTGCACTCCAGCCTGGGTGATGAAGTGAGACTCCAACTCAAAAAAAAAAAAAACTTTATTGCTCCCCTTATTTTATCCCCCTCCTGTACTCCAATTTGCAGTGCTCAGAAGCTAAGATGTGACGGGGGAACATAACATCACTAAGGGTACCTGATCCTAAGCCAGGGGAAATGAAGATCAGTGGGAGACCCAGACTTCACCTACACGTAAACCACTTAGGTACCTAATCCTGACTTGTACCTCACATCTTTAAAATAAAATAAAGGGGGGAAAAAGAACCTTTTAAAAAAGAAGCGAAGATGAGCAAAAGAGAAAAAAGTAAATGTGCAAGCTGGGGAAAAAGAGAAACCCAGCACTTATTTCTCTCCCTAACTGCAATTTGGCTGTCTAGCAGCTGGGGAAAGCGAGAAGTCTCAAATTTAAACCAGGACTGAAGCTTTAAGTGAATATTACAGCTAACTCAATATTTCAGTTATTAAACTGTGTTTTATGTCTTGAACTGATCTTAAAATTATGTATTGCCTAAGAGTAACTAGAAAAGTGATGGGTCTTGCTAGAATGTTCATCTCGTGAGAGGGCAAGAGCTAGCCACATATATCAAACTTAAAGATACACTGGGACTCTAAAATAAATTTACTTTATTATTATATATCATGCATTGTGTTTATTCAGTATGATGTTGCATTGTCTTCATAGTTCATTGGTATTTACCTTATTAGGAAGAACTAAATAGGATTCCTTTACACAATCTTTTTTCCCATAATCTTATTTCTCTATAACTTTCCTTGCTCTTCAAAGTACATAGTTCTTTGGAAATTCCCCAGCTTTGTAGATAATGCTTGTTTCAAAGACTGTGTTAATATCCAGGTCATCAGATTTTTTTCCTAAATATATTTTCCCCAGTTTGACAAATCATCAATGAGTGCCAGCTAATGGTCCTTAAGTGAAATGTTCCAGATAATCATGGGACTTAGAAGAATGATATTGCTGGATAGTGTGATAAAATGATAATATACTCTGCCCATCGAGATTAGTTTTTACCTTCAATTGTAAAATTTGGATCAGTAATCTCATAAGATTCATGTATGAATTAAATTGAATACTATTTGAGAAAGTACTTCACATAAAAGGCACATAGAAGTCACTTAATGAAAGTTGGTTGACTTTAAATCTGACTTGAACTTCATTCTGTACAGCTCAGTCTCAAAAATCCTAAATGACAAGTGGCAATGATCCTTGGCCTCTAATAGCATGAAGTACAATTTTATCACTGAGTTTCAAAACTTATTGGAATAATCTGGACTTTATATAGCAAAGAGAAAGAATGAAGGCTGGAAAAGAGATACGTTTTTGAAGAAAGTTAAACCAGATTGACAATCAATAATAATCATTTCCAATAAAAGAAATTTATTTTTGACTAAAAATGAACAAGTTGTACTTAATGGCAGGATCTATTACTGTATTAATGTAACTTCAGTGAAATGCCATTAACTTTCTCTGCCTCACTTCCTCTATCTTTAAAAATGGTGGTTATGGTTATAGTTGATGGCTTTTATGACTGTCAAATTAAAAGTTATGTTTCCAGTGGGAGAAATGGATTTGTGGATTTTAATAACATCTTCTCCTCTATGAAGAATTGCCAACAATAGGAGGTCCCTAGGACCTGAGTATAAAAGCATACTCATATGATGGAGGTTATATTTATTAGTTTGTAAAATAACATTAATAATGTCCCTTGACTGCCATATTGTCCCAAAATATTTTCCTTCCACAGTTGGTAAAAGTAAAATCATTCTTTAACTTTGTGAACAACCTTCAGAACTAATTTCAGTAGAAGTAGGAAGGATTGTCAAGATAATAATGAACACCTAGAGAGTGCTTTAGAAAATCAGATCTGAGGTTTTACAATTCTGGATGTAAAGAGAAGTCCCAGGTATGACCAGATGATCTGCACAAAAAGACTTCAACCATGTGAAGCATAATGTGTCTAAAGCCCCAAGAAAATTGTTTTTCTTAATGCCTACTTTCAAGGCAAGAAACACAACTAATGAAACAACCTTCAGTCCAGTAAGCTCACCTGGGCTTAAAGATAGTTTGTCTTTCGAATTTTATTTTTATTTGGGTTTTCCTCTCATGTGCTGTTCAATACAAAGGATCCTATGCCCTGAAAAGCAGTTCAATTGAATTCACAGTGCACTGTCATTTGCAAAACTTTTTACTAGGTACTGGAAACTTAGAACTCAGAATACATGATTGCTATTCTCACATAGTTTGTGTAGAGATGTTCACTGAAGCACCCCTCTCAGAAATGCTGGCATACTGGAGAGGATAAAAGTCATATTTTCATGAATTCTCAGTGGGCCTCCTTGAAAGGCAGTAGCGGGAGTTTATAAGTAATGGTTTCTGCTGAGGACACCGGAATGTAAATCCCCAGAGAGAAGGTGGAGTGGACATGGCTGGTGCTCTACCCAGAGCCTCCACAGTCCCTTTTTCTCTTTCTGGGTGACCTTTCTCCAGCTTTCGTGTGCTTCTGTTTTCAATAGCTTACACCTGTGATGCTAATTTGAAGGACTGTCCTGGAGTTTCTAGAGCCACATTGTCCAAGCACACAGAAAACCAGAAGTGCTTGGGAGTTCACATCCCCAAAAGGTATGACTAATAGGTACAGGAATATGAAAGCTCAGCTCCCTTGCTCCCTTGGGATGGGACAGCATTGAAACATAATCTACACTCCAAAATTTCCCTGCATGATCCAGCTCATACTCTCTTCTGCAAGACTTCCTAGAATTGTATACCTCTATGACTTTGCCCTCCTCCCTGTTCCACTTTCCCCACTGCCTTGCTAGTCTCTCTTCAAAATATGTCCTTAGTGATCACTTACACACAAACCCTCCTCTCAGTGTCTTATTGACAGGAACAAAAACAGACTGTGCCCAGGTTCTTAAGAACTTCCACGGATCAGAAAGAAGCAAATCAAAAATAAAAGAACATAAAGACACACCCATGTTTATAGCAGCATTTTTCACAACAGCTAAAAACATGGAAGAAACTCATATTCATCGACAGATGAATGGATATGCAAAAGCGTGTTGTATACATATAACAGAATATTTCTCAGTCTTAAAAAGAAAAAATTCTGATGTATGCTACAGCATAGATGAAATTTGACACTATGCTAAATGAAATAAGCCAGTCACAAAAGGACCAATAGAGTATGACTCCACTTATATGAGGTACCTAAGTAAGACAGAAAGTAGAAAAGTGGTTGCCAGGAGTCAGGTTAGGCACAGAGGATGGGGAGTTATTGTTCTGTGAGTACAGAGTTTCACATCTGCAAGATGAAAAGAGTTTTGTGGATAAATGGAGATAATGGTTATATAACATTGTGAGTATATTTGATAGCAATGAACTGTTTACTCAAAAATAGTTAGGATGATAAACTATGTGTATTTTAACACAATAAAAAATTTGAAAATAAAGAAATGTAATGGTCTGAGGGTCATTTATGGGTCATGAGAAACTAGCCTTGGAAAAAAATGGCAGGAGGTAAGATACTGTGAGATGCCTACAGAATATCTCCTACTGTTAGTACAGGGAAGTCTTACCTGCCAGCCATCCAAAACAGTCTATAAAAGACTGAGAGAGTCTAACAGCCTTCCTTGGAGTCAATAGACTTCCTTAAATTGGCTAGGTTGATATTAGAACAAGAAAAACAGGGTATCAAGATTGTCAGAAGGTGGAGTAGAGATCAGATACCACCAGTTACGAGTCAAAACTTTAAAAACAGTGCTATAGACTGAATGTTTGTGTCTCACCAGAATTCATATGTTGAAACCCAATGTGATGGTATTTATAGGTGGGGCCTTTGGGAAGGGATTAGGTTATAAGGGCAGAGCCCTTCATGAATGGGATTAGTGCTTTTATAAAAGAGGTCCCTTGCCTCTTCCACCATGTGAGAACGCAGGTAGAGAATAGTTATCTATGAAACTGTAAATGAGCCTTCACCAGACACTTAATCTACTAGTATCTTGTTTTTAGGGATCAATTTCTGTTATTTATAAGTCACCCATTTTCTATAGTTTGCAATAGAAATCTGAATGGACCAAGACAAACAGCCAATGAGAATTTACGAGTCACCCAGAGATAGACTCACAGATATTTACCAGGGAGGGAGCTCAGAGTCTGACAGCTGTTGTATCTTCTAGGGGAAATGGCATGCATACAAATCACCTCCATCACAGAAGACAAGATATGATGTACACCATGAAAAATATACAAGTTGAATACTATGAAAATGAAAAGCAGAAAAAATGAGAAGAGATTTGCAGCATCTAGACCATGAAAACAAAAGCATGCAAATGTTGTGGTTGCAGGACATAATCACCTAGAGATTTAAGAGGAGCTGTGATACAAGTTATAAATGTCATAGTATATTGATTAAAGCATTTATTAACTCCAACTAACTCTGAGACTTACTCAAGTGTTACACTTAAATGTCACACACAGACACTCAGGCATTGCAAATGTTTCCAAGATACACAGTCATTTGTTACACATACTCATAGGTCCACTCCAATTCAAAAGTTTCTATTCACTACCTGCTGGGCATAGCCAGAGTGCTGAAGGGAGAATTTCAGTAGAGCAATAAAATTCAATCTCTCATGGAATCTTCCTTCCTCATAAAATTCCATCTAAAGCCTTTTGATCTCAAAGGGATAGCCCAGTCCAATCGTGTCTCCATAGAATTATTAATGACAACTATGGTCAGCTTTTTTTTTTTACCACATATGAATTCAGAACATTAACAAATGTTAAGGTATTTATTGAGACATGACTGAGGCATGACTAAAACTCAGTTGGACCACGTTAACAACTTTCTGTTTCCCCATACCCACTCTGACCCACTTCACTGGTTCTCCTTATTACAGCCAGAGTTGTCTTTTTAAGTGCAAATGTTAAGGATCAATTTCAAATACTTTACATGAAAAGCATGGCTTTATTTCTCAGAGCCCTAACGGGAAACTCACGATACACTCAAAGTGAGAAATTGAGACTATAACAAAAAAATTATCTTCACATAAATGGGGAGGATTTAGAGCCTAGTAACTGTAGGGTGACCAACATTTTTGGCCAAAACCAGAAGGTTTCCTCAGGACTTTCAGTGCTAAAATCCAAAAATTCCCAAGAAAACTCAAGATGAGTTGTCCAGTTAGTTGCAACCAGAAGTTATTGCCATCCTATACCTACAAGTACGTGAAAAGAGAATGGTTAGCAGAACCCAGAGAGGAAAGCTATCCAGAGATGGCCACATCACAGGAGCTGCCGCATTTGGAAGAGGGACAGACATCCAACTTGCAGACACTCAACAGGAAGCCAGAAAAGTAAAGCTCATACTCCTTGTGCTACCCAATCTCCTGTTGATGTCTCCTATTGACCTAGCTTGGAGGAAGGGGCAAGAGAGATTACTTGATGTCATCCTATGGATCATCCTGGGGGAGGCAAAACAACCAGAAGTGGCAGCATGAGAAAGATGCAATCTGACATTTCTGACTTTGAAGACGGAGGAAGAGTCCCACAATCCAAAGAACGCAGATGACCTCTAAAGGCTAGAAAAAAGCAAATATATTAGTTTTCTCCAGAGGGGCAGAACCATTAGGATATGTGTGTATATATGTAAAAGGAATTTTATTGGGGAAGATTAACTCCTATTATAATGAGGTAAAGTCCCACAGTAGACCATCTGCAAGTTGGGCAATGAGAAAAGCTGGTAGTGTGGCTCAGAAAAAGTTCAAAAGCCTCAGAAACAGGGAAGCCAACACTACAACCCTCTATCTGAAGTCAAGGGCCTGACAGCACCCAAGAAGTCAGCGGTGCAAGTCTCAGAGTCCAAATGTCAAAGAATCTGGAATCTGATGTCCAAGAGCAAGAGGAAAGGAAGCAAGCCCTGGTTCTGCCAGGGAAGGTAGAGAGAGCTACTTACCCCCCGCCCCTTATTCTGCCCACTTTGTTGTAGCTGCACTGGCAACCAGTTGAATGGTATCCACCCACAGTGAGGGTGGGTCTACCTCTTCCAGTCCACTGACTCACATGTCAATTTCCTCTGGAAACAACCTCACAGACATACCCAGAAACAATGCTTCACCAACCATCCTTCAATCTAGTCAAGTTGATACCTAATATTAACCAACACAGCTAGTAGATTCTCCTCTAAAGCCTTAGAAGGAATGCATCCAGCCAACACCTTCATTTTAGCCCAGTGGGACCCATTGCAAACATCTGACCTCCAGAAGTATAAGAAAATAAACTAATTTGCCTTAAGCCATCAAGTTTGTGGTTATTTGTTACAGTAGTGATAGGAAATTAATACCAATGAAAATTTAGGGAATATCTGGTCCAACATCTCAGCCAATACATGCACAGAACCAGGGCTTTGACTGGCATGGGAAGTGATTTTACTCTGCTGACAGTGTGAGGTTTGTGAAGATCTTTAACCTGGGAAGTGACATACTCAGAGCTATGCTTCAGGAAGGACACTCAGCCCTCTCCCCTACCTCCATTATAGGTGAGATGAGAAGGAGAAACAACTGAATGAAGGAAAACCAGTCAGAGCCACAGTGAAAGTCTGGTCAAGAAGTATAGGCTTAAAAAAGGGTAAAGACAGTAGGCATAGATAGGAAGAAAATTATTGCAAATCAGTGATGATTATAAGGAGAACTGATGCCAAAATCTGTAAGACTCACAGACCACAATAATTATATCATTATTAGAGCCATAATGGCCTTCCCTGTGGCATGGCACCTGTTGCCTTTAACAGAATCAAGAACCATTTAGAAAACATCGGAAACTCAGCTTCTAAATAAATCGAAATGTGAGAAATGAGTTCTTTTTCAAAATAAAGCTCAAATATAAAATAATGAAAGATAGGTGAAATTCAACCAAATAAACTGGAAGTATGAGTAACTGCAGAAGTGTTTACTGTTAAAATTTTGCAGCTATTCTTTCATTTCTATTTTCCTTTAAGTTGCTCCATTTTAAGAAAAATTAAGATAATGTTTTTGAGATGCATAGAAAATATGGCCAATTTTTCACACACACTTAAATTTCTCTTTTTATTTAATGGAAAAAGTCTAATGAAGGCAAAAACAAAAAAACCCTTAGAATATTTCTTATAAATGATGAAGACAGTTTTTGAACATCATTATTTTAATTGCATAACCAAGCTGGACAGTGATAAACCAGGTTGATGTTTGGTTTTAATTTTAAAAGTGCTGTGGGTTGTATTCCCAGAGACAGACCCGGAGACAAGGATATACAGGTATGTAATTCATTGGGAAGTCTCTCAAAGAAAACTAGTAGAAGATGGAAAAGTGAGGTAAGAAAGCCAAGCAAGTGTATACTATCAAGAAAAGTCATACAGTTGGTCTGCAGAGGCATTTTGGAGACAGGATAGTTGTAATCTGAAGCAATGGAGCTGGAATATTTATATTTCCACCTGGCTTCATTTTGGGTTAAGTCTGCCCCTCATGACCCCTGACAGTGCATCCTTCTCTCCATTTGGTTAGGCAAGGTAGGTTCCAGCAGCCTTAAGGAAGACCTGCCAACAAATAGATGCAGGTGCTGCCTGTTGAGAGTCAAAATACACCTCCTGGAGCTAATGTGGAAGAAAAAGGTAAAGAAATCCATGGGTATATGGGCAGAGCATTAAGTGTCTGCAGCAACAAAACATTACTGAAACTTTCAAGATTTGAAAATTTAAATAAGAAATAGATTCAAAGGGTTTAATGGAGTTTTTATAGCAATAGGTCTAGCAAGCTCAATCTTGACAAAGATCACCTATGATTTCAGTTACCAAATCCAACAAATACTTCTTTTGGCCACATTCTACTCCCATTCTTAGCTGAGCAATTTCCTCCCTATTGAAAAACAGCCCTCTCCTCTCAGACTCCTTTGCTGGCTGCTCTTTTTCCATAAATATAAATGTCAGAGCCCCTTCCCAGGTCTTTCTCTCATCCACATTTTCTTCCTGCATCCCCATACCTTTAAATACCCTAACACTGTCGTCTCCTCATTTTATATCTCCATTCCAGAACTCTTCTCCAAGCATTAACCTCATTGCCAACTGCTTACTTGGTATCTTCACTAAAATATTTTTAGATATATCAATTTTAAAGTACCAAAGTTAGAACCTCCACAAGTCCCCTCATCCTATATTTTGCACCCAGATGGTCAACGCCTGGGACTGAACTTGATTGTTTTCTAAATTCCTGTATCCAATTCCACAGCATCCCATGTGGGCAATACTTCCAAACATATATGGGTCCCTCCATTTCTCTTTACCTTCACAGCTAAAACTCTGGTCCAACACGAGTCTCTCATCTGGATGACTACAGCCATCTCCTGACTAGTCTGCCTGCCTTTGCTCTGTCTCCTTTAAATTCAGTCTCTACATAATAGCAAAACATGGTCATTTAAAATTGGATTCTACCTTCTCCCCATTACAACACTTTATTGGCTTCCCGTGGTATTTTAAATCTTGTCACTCTCCTGATTAAAACACTTAAGTGACTTCCTGGGGCATTTAAAAATTAAATATTACAACGTTCTATGTCACCTGGCCTCTGCATATCTTTCCAACTTCATCTCACATTTCCTCTGCTCATTTTGCTTCATCACACAGGATTCTGACATTTTCTAGACATCTTTGTCTTTACTGCCTCTGGAACACCCTTAATACTAGTTCTTCAAGTGTCTGACTCCTTCTCGTTTTAGGGTTCAGGTTAAATGTTCCCTCCTTGAAAAAGCCCTCTCTGATTACTTTATGTCTATTGTTCCTTACCCTATTATTATTTATAGAAATATTTCTTCTCTTGTACTTGTTATAATCAGTACCTCTTATGTTCATATATTCTACTATTTATTGTGTTCCCTTCACTAAAAGATAATCTCTTTAGGACAGGCATCATATGTCCTGTTCATCATTGCACTCCCATCCCCCCAACACTCACTCCCTCTCCTGGTACCTAGCAGTGCCTGATTCATATTGGTGCTGAATAGAGACTTTTATGAGTGAGTGAATGAATGAAACACAGGGCTGCTACATCTTATTCCACTTTTGCTAACAACTTCACTATTTGAGGTTGCTTAAAGTATCATCACTTTATATAAAAGACTTAACCAAATCTTAGTTATGACCAACAAACAAATGGGGAAAAAATTGATGCTTTTTTTTCATGTTGAATTGATCAAACAAGGTTTATATATAACAAAGAACTGTTCAGAGTAAGTACAAGACTATAACAGACCTATCCAGAGTCATACTATCTCTATTTAAATGGCAACACAGATAGTTTCAATAATAATTTTCTAACTGTTTTATAGCAGACCTTCTCCTCAATTGCCCTTTTTCATGTCTGATAGATTCAAGAGACTAATGCCTAGAACTATTTCTAGAAAGGAGGCAGTAACACTTGATTTTTTTTCAACTATTTTTCTCCTTAGTTGAAGAGTTATATTTTAGAATCTTAAAAGAGTATCCAATTTGGATGATGGTTTTTGGCCTGATTTCTATATTATTCAGTTAGGCTAGCTGAATGTGTTAAATGTGTGAATACTTTAAGAGGATGCAAGCTGCCACTCATATTTCTAGGAAATTTGTTCTTTATTGTATGCAGAGTTTATTATATTCTGTCAATGTTAATGCTATTGTTTAATATAATATAGCTTCCATAAAATATCATTTATTTATTATTCTAAAAGTCAATGTAATACATACTCATTTTAGAATATTTGGGAAAGACAGAAAAGTTTACAAAAAGAAAAATGTAATTATCTACAAAATTCCACCTAGAAATAACCCCATTATAGCATTTTGTTATACATCCTTCCAGTCTTTTTATTTACATATATTCATTATTTCACAATTCAATAAACACTTATTGAGCATCTACCAGATGTCAAAAACAAGCCTAGATGCTTCTAAGCGAGCCACATGAGGTCCATATATTCATGCAGCTTTCATTCTAAGGCACAGATAACACAAGCAAATAAGATAATGCAGTTAGTAATAACAGCTATGAAGAACACAAAACCAGTAATGTGACAGTGAAGGTCATAAATAGGGAGAGAGGACTGGTTATTTTACAGAGTTAACAGAGAAGATGTTTCTAAGGAAAAAATAACTGACCTGAGACTTAAAAAAGAGGTGGGCCAGTCATGGAGCATGTGCAGGAAGAGGGAACAGCACATGCAAGGAAGAATCTGACTGCTTTTATTGTGTTTGGAGAAAAAGAAACAAGAGACAAGGACATCTTATATTAAATATTTATTTTAACCAGCTTTGTGTATACTTTTTTTTAATGATATTTTGACCTAGAGAACTTAAATTGTTAAGATGTCAAATCAATCTGTCCTTTTTTTGGTGACTTCTTCCATTAGGATGTCTTTCGTCTAAACTTCAATCAGAAAAATATTCACCCGTATTTTCTTTAAATACTTTTTATTATGTCAATAATAAATTTGTATTGTATTATAATATATGACAAAGAATTTAACTGGGCATATTCCCTAAGTAAATAACTCATATCTAAGCACAGCTTTTCAATAATCCTTCCTTCTCTGTTAATTTTGATGGTGCCATTTATATACACTTTTATATTGAAGACTTGTGAAGATAAGAGTGACATGAGCAGAGTGACCTAAACAGTCTTTCAGCATGTTTATTTTGGCAACAGTTTAAATAAAGGATTAGATAATCGGGAACTTAAAAAGGGGGAGAAGAGTTGGAAAGCTACAGTCATCATCCAGACAAAAGATGATAAGGGATTGAATTAGGATCCTAACACTAAGAATGGAAGAGAAGACATGGAGAAGGGGGAAGATCATTGAAGATAAAAGCAAGTGAACAAAACTCATCAAAAACTGGTTGTATGGCTGAAAAAAGAACAGGAAGAAAGAAAATTCTGAATGTAACCCATACAGCCTCCATACCATGACTCATGTTACTTGTTCAGATTCAAATACTCACTCTTACTCATTTATTCCAAACTCTAATTAAATATTGGAACCAGGCAAAATTAACTAATTTTTCTTCTTAGCATAGTAGAAGCAAGAATCACAGAGCCCAATTACAAATTAAGTCTCATGCTGAATTTAAATTCCCCAATCCCATCTATCCTTTCCCCTCCATCCCTCTTCAAAACCTTGCCTGTCTGGAATCTACCTCTATAGGCTGGGTCATACTCCTTTCACCTCCAGCTCTCCAAATCTTCCATCTTGAGTCCTTCTCCTTCAGGGAAAACAATGCTGCTTCCTTCTCTTCCTCACCTGCATTAGTCTCATCAACAGCAGGAATTCGGTTAACCCTTCAGCCTGTGATGGATTCTAGAAAGGTTCAGTAATTCTTAGCTTTAAGTCACTCATCAAAAAATTTAATCCAAACCTTTCTTGGTTTCCAAACTATCATCCATAGTTCCCTGCTGAATTTCTCTGTAGAAATCCGACAATTCTCAGGTATTCCTCCTGGTGATTTCAGAGGTGAGGGAGGCAGTTTACCTTCAGTCAAAGAAGTTTTTCTAGACAGTTGGAATTATAAAAGACCTAAACATAAAAATGGTATGCTGGTTTCCAGGCAAGATGGTGACAGAACAGGTCAGAATGTGAGAGTCTCTGCAAAAGCAAGTATCCATAAAGATTCTCTGTATCAGTGGGTGTGTGCCAGTAAGTGAGTGAAAGTTCATCTGAGGGGAGACTTGGATTCATGTACCCAGGGCTCTCCTCTGGAGGTAACTACAACCCATCACCACCCTGAGATTGGAGACCTGGGCATGCAGGATCATCTGCCATTCTCGGGGTTCTCTTGAGAGAACACAGCAAAGAACAACTGCTCCTCACCACCTGGCACCCAGCCTACCTATCACCTGCAGCAGCAGACTGGGCATGAGCAGGAGAAATTGTGGAGAAGGCAGGTCAGGCAAAATCTGGAACAAAGCCCCAATGCCTGTGATGAGACACCCATGGCCACCATCTTCTCAGTACAGGGACCAGGCAGAGACTGGCATTGCCCCACCCAGCTTAGCCCAGCCTCCATTTTGGGACCCAGAGGTTATCCTCTTATTGGACTTGGAGAGACAGATGCCCCTTCCCCGGGTAGAACAGGTACAGTCACATCAGATCTGAGTGGGAGACCTGACAGCAGCAGCAGTGAGTCAGGTGAGTCCAGATTTGGTCCATCCTCCTCCCACAGTACTCTGTGGGGCATATGACCCTGCTGAGAGCAGCCCTGTCAACTGTGCTGAGAGCAGAGGGGAGGGGCTGGAGTCCAGAGCCACTCCTTAAGGTGGAGGTGCCAGGTGAAAGGAACCTGAGTTACAGAAACAGCCACAGAGCAAGTTTTTTTTTTCTTGTGTGTGTGTGTGTGTGCGCGCATGTGTGTGTGTGTGCACATGTGTGTTTTAGTTTTTGGTTTTTTTCTTCTATCTTTCTTTCTGTTTTTGTCTACATTTTTGTACTTGCTTTGTTTCTGTTGTTTTTTCTTTTTTTAGACTTTCTGTTTATGTAGAGGGGTTTTTGTTTGTTTTGTTTGTTTGTATGACTGTCATTCGTTAGTTGGTACACCTATCTGTTTCCCTCTTCTTCTCTCTTTCATCTTCCTCCTTCCTTTTCCATTCTTTTCCTTTTTCTTATCTAATTTTGCTTTCAGGGGCAAACAGACACCCCACTGCATGGACAGATTGTTAGGTGGTGGGAAGTGGGTTCCAGGGGCCCACACACCTGTCAGCAGATACTGGTATCTGCAGATAGCTTCTGAATCACAGTTCCCTTCTTGATTAAATCTCAAAACTGCAAAAAACATAGGCTTCCACCCCCATTCCACCTTCAGAATTGAACAAAACCAGAGAATCTACATAAGGAAAAATAGGAGACTGAGAAAACAGAAATAAAAGCTATCCCCCTGTCACTGAGCAACATAATTAAAGAAGAGGTAAAAAGGGGGAGGAAAACCTATGCAAATGAAGAAAAACCATAGAGGAAAAATATGAGTCTCACACAGACCCCTGGGAGGTCAACCATTGAGAATATAGACTTCAGAACTCAAACAATGAAGAACCCCCAGAATGACTGGTCACAAACCGCAAACCCAGATATCAAGATATTAATAGGGAGAATAAATAGAAATGAGGAGTTGATAACTGAGACAACAGCAATAAAGAATACAGTGAATGAAATTTTTAAAAGACTGATAAGCATGGAAAGCAGAATTAGCCAAGCAGAAGAATCTCAGAGCTTGAGGACCAAAATATGGAACTAACCCAAATTATTAAAAACATAGTTTAAAAAGACAGAACAAAACCTCCAAGAGATGACTGATTATTTCAAGAGGCCAAACCTAAGAGTAATTGGACTTCCTGAGACAGAAAGAGAGACAGAGACCACCCTAGAACAAACATTTCATGAAATTATCCAAGAAAACTTCCCTCATCTCATCAGGGACATGACCATGAAACACAAGAGATTCAGATAACCCCTGCAAGACATCAAATTAGAAGACCAACCCCGGAACACATAGTAATTCACCTATACAAAGTAGGAATAAAAGAAAAATCCTAAAGACAGCAAGAGAGAAAGATTAGACTACCTACCAGAGAAGATAAATTATAATAGACTTATAAGAAGACTTATCTACAGAAGCACTTCAGGCTAGGAGAGCTTGGAGCCCAATCTTCAAAGTTCTCAAAGATAAGCAATTTCAACCAAGAATTACCTACCAGCTAAGCTAAGTTACATCAGTAATGAAGAATTGAAATCCTTCCCAGACATTCAACCCTAAGAGTTTACACTGTCTCCAGGCCCGCTCTACAAGAAACACTTAAGAAAGTACTAAACATAAAAGAAAGGGGAAAAAAGAACAACAATGCCCTTCCCAAGAACACAGGAAAAAGATTGAAAATACATGAATCAACCCAACAATCAAAAGAAACACACACACACAAAAAAAACAGCAGCAACAATAACAAACTCTATAAGAACCTCCTGACAGGGTAAACTCTCACATCTCAATAATTAGCCTGAATGTTAATGGACTGAATGCACCACTGAAAAGATATGGAATGGCAAATTGAATAAAATATCATGATGCAACAATGCACTGTCTTCAAGAGACTCATCTCAGCAGAAAGAATACTCATAGACTCAAAGTAAGAGGACAAAAAACAAAGTTTCAGGCAAATGGAACACAAAACAAAGCAGGAGTCACAATCTTAATATCAAACAAAATACCCTTTAAGCTAACAAAAATTTTAAAAGATATGGAAGGCCACTGCATAATGATAAAAAGTACTATTCATTAACAAGAAATATCCATCCTAAATATATATGCATCCAACATAGGAGCACCAACTTTCATAAAGCAGCTTCTAGGTAAACTAAAAAAAGATATTGACTCTAACACTATCATAGCTGGGGACTTAAACGCCCCACTAACAACCCTAGACAGATCATCAAAACAAAAAATCAACAAGGAGATCCAGAACCTCAACGTGGCACTTGATCAAATGGACTTAATTGATACCTACAGAACGCTCCACCCAACAACCATGGAATATACATTCTACTCATCACCACATGGCACATACTCTAAGATTGACCACATCCTCAGCCATAAATCAAGCATAAATAAATTCCTTAAGACTGAAATTCTGCCATGCACCTTCTTAGACCACAGTGAAATAAAAATAAATAACAACACCAACAAAATTCCCCCAAAACCCACAAAGACATGAACACTAAACATCATGCTAAACAACTCCCGGTTGATTGACAGAAATCAAAACAGAGATTAAGATACCTGGAAACAAATGAAAAAGAAAAAACTTCTTACCAAAATCCCTGGAATGCCATGAAAGCAGTACTAAGAGGGGAATTCATATCTCTACAAACACACATGAAGAAAATAGGAAGATCACAAGTTAACAGCCTAACAAATAATCTAAGGCAGCTGGAAAAGTAAGACCACCAAAACCCTAACTTCAGCAGAAGAATACAGATCACCAAAATAAGAGCCCAAATTTGGGACACAGAAGACAAAAATATAATACAAAAATAATCAATGAAACCAAAAACTGGTTCTTTGAAAGGATAAACAAGATTGATGAACCCCTAGCTAGATTGACCAAGAAAAAAGGAGTAAAATTCCAAATAAACACAATCAGAACTGCAAAAGTTGAAGTCACAATTGACCCCAGAGAAATACAAAGATTATCAGAGATTACTACATACACCTGTATGGAAAAAAACTTGAAAACCTCAATGAAATGGAAGACTTTTTTATATCATACAACCTCCCCAGGTTGAAACAAGAAGAAATCAAGACCCTAACTAGACCCATAACAACCCAGGAAATTGACTGTGTCATAAGAAAACTATCTACAAAAAAAAAGTCCTGGGCCAGATGACTTTGCAGCAGAATTCTACAAAACATACAAGGAGGAGCTGATACCAATCCTACTGAAAGTATTCCAGGCAATCGAGAAAAAAGGAACTCTCCCCAAATCATTTTATGAAGATAACATCACATTGATACCCAAACCAGGTAAAGATTCAACAAAGAGAACTACAGGCCAATATTCTTCATGAACATAGATGATCAAATTCTCAGCAAGATTCTAGCAAACTGGATCCAACAACACATCTCAAAAATCATCCACCATGACCAAGTAGGATTTATCCCTGGGATGCAGGGCTGGTTCAACATCCTAAAGACCATAAAAGTAATTAAATACATCAACAGGTGTAAAGACAAAAACCACATGATTACATCATTAGATGCAGAAAAAGCTTCCAATAAAAATCCAGCACCCCTTCTTAATAAAAACCTCGAACATCTAAGCATAGATGGAACATACCTCAAAATAGCAAGAGCCATCTATGAGAAACCCACAGCCAACATACTACTAAACAGACAGAAATTGGAACCATTTTGCCTGAAAACTGAAGACAAGGATGCCCACTCTCACCCCTTCTGTTCAAACATAGTATTAGAAGTCCTAACTAGAGCAATCAGACAAGAGAAGGACATCAGGGGTATCCAAATAGGCAAAGAGGAAGTTAAGTTATCCCTCTTTGCAGACAGCATGATTCTATACCTTGAAACCCCAAGAGAATCTGTCAAAAACCTCCTTGCACTGATAAAGGACTATGGCAAAGTCTCAGGGTATAAAATAAATGTGCAAAAGACAGTTGCATTCCAACACACCAACAATGAACAAACAGAAATCCAAATAAAAAGCACAATTCCATTCATAATAACCACAAAAAAAAAAAAAGAAATACTTTGGCATCTTCCTAACCAGAGAAGTCAAAGACCTTTACAATGAAAACTACAAAACACTGCTCAAAGAAATCAGAGATGACACAAACAAGTGGAAAAATATTCCATGCTCATGGATTGGAAGAATCAACATTGTTAAGATGTCCTTCCTACCCAAGGCAATCTATAGATTTAATACAATACCCATTAAGTTACCAGCAGCATTCTTCTCAAACCTGGAAATAACAATACAGGAATTAATATGGAAACATAAACAACTACAAATAGCCAAAACAATCCTCAGCAAAAAAAAAAAATAGCTGGAGGTATCACACTCCCAGACTTTAAACTTTATTATAATGCTACAATAACCAAAACAGCTTGGTATTGGTTCCTCTGGGAATATACCCAGAGGAATTCAAATCACTCTATGGAAAAGATATCCTGCAAACGCATGTTTAATGCAGCATTATTCACAATAGCAAAAACATGAACCCAACTATGCTACCCATCAAAAGAGGACTGGATTTTTTTTTAATGTGGTACATATACACAATGAAATATTACATCAGCCATAAAGAAGGACAAAATTGTAAACTTCACAGCAATTTGGATGGACTTAGAGTTCATAATACCGAGTTTTCTATCACAGAAACAAAGAACCAAGTATCACATGATCTCATTCATAAGTGGACCTTCAACAACTATCATAACACTATTTAAAAAATATAGGCAGTAGTGGGAAACTGCCAGGGGAGGGCAAGGTTGGGATTGGCAGTAGTGGGAACTCCCTTGATAGGGGAGCACACTTCATCAACAAGGGTACCTGAATAATGAATATTTGTATACCTAACCCTGAATTGTATCCCATATCTTCAAAATAAAAAAACATATTTTAAATGGTATGGTGTTACCCACTTCTTTCTGTGGCATTATATAATACACAGGGTTATAAAAATATTCATCAGGTTTACCGTAAGAATGTTGTTGAGAAAAAAGCAAATTGCAGTTGCCAGCTAATGGCTATGGAGTTTTTATTTGATGAAAAAGTTCCGAAAGTAGATAGTGGTGATGGTTGTACAATAATGTGAATGCACTTAAAACCCCTGAATTGTACATTTTTTAAATGGCTACAATGGTAACTTTTATGCTATGTGTATTTTATAACAACTTTCATAAAAGGATGTTATTGATGATGACATTAACTACATTCCAAAATGAACCTCTCTATAAAAATTCATGGGAGGCATGTCTCCATATATCACCAACATTATAAATTGCATTATGTTGCCCTTTATCTGGCCTGCAGGAAGCTTCCGCTTTCAGGTCTCCTCTGGCAAGTGCATAAGCTTTCATGACTTGGTTTTTTTTTTTAAATATTTCATTTTATTTTATTTTAAAATTATGGGGTACAATTAAGGGTTAGGTATACAAATATTCATTGTGCAGTTACCCTTGGTGATGAGGTGTGCCCCCCCCCAAGCAGCTCTCGACTACTGTCAATCCTACCTCCCTGTCTCCTCTCCCCCCAGCAGTTTCCCGCTATTATCAATCCTTTTGTTATGGTATTACGGTAGCTGTTCAAGGTTCACTTATGACTGAGAACATGTGATACTCAGATCTTTGTTTCTGTGAAAGATCACTCAGTATTATAAACTCTAATTCTATTCAGGTTGCTGCGAAGTTCATGATTTTGTTCACAATAGCAAGAACATGGAAACAACCGTGCTGCCCATCAAAAGAAGACTGGATTTAAAAAAATGTGGCTTGACTTTAATACTAAGACCCAGGTTCCATTGTACTTTCTTTACTTTTCCTTTTTGCCTCAATTTTCACTCTTAGTTTCAATTTATTTTATCTTGCTACTGTATATGTATCTTTGTAATATACCTTAAATCACTTTAAGAATCTGACAGAATATAAATAACTTAAAATCAAAATACGACTAGTTATAGTGTTTGCCTTTTTTCTCCTCATAAATGTGGTCTCTTTTCCTGGTGTGACTTCAAAATGGTCCTTGAATTGAGTTCGCCAAGAAATCCTATTAGATTTGAGACATTTTAATTAGATAATTAACTTCCTTGTAATGAACAATATTCTTTTACTGACATTATTCATATCTGGTATTTCCCATTGTTAACAGAGCACCAATCATCATGCTCCATATTACAAATGCAGTCATAACGATGAAATATCCTTAATTCTGAGTAACAACCACTTCTGAGAAAACAAATCACACTCACTCTTTGTCAGGTTTTTACGGCTTACAAGGGGAAAAAAAAGCTTAGCAATGCCTTTTTGTCCTTAAAGTGCAAAAATATTACATCTTAGAAAAAGAAATAATAGACAATTATGATATAATTCTTCTTTGTGGCTAATTGTAAAAAATATATATAATTCCTCAAAGCAGCAACATAAGCATTTGTCTTTAGGGGATGGGAAAGGTTCCTCATAAAACAGAGGTTGGTTTCAATGGCAGAGAATATGCTTAAAACTATCTACATTGGGTCTAAAACAAATATTGACTAACTGGACATTTGGAATACAACTTGAAAATTAGATGGGTCATCAGGACTGTACTGTTGACTGATATGGTAGCAATATTAATGAATGTATTTATTCACTCAACAAGTATTTGAGCTAGGTACTATACTATGCCCCAGGGATATAACAGTGGAAAATGATGCTTATTGTTTAGTCAAGGAGACAGATAAGTGACCAGGGAATTATAATATTGATATTCTATTGTGCTAGGAAGCACAAACTAGGTGGTGAGGGAAAGCTTCTAGAGAAAATGACATCTACAATGAGATCTAAAGATACAAAGGAGAAAGACAATCTTAGGAGAGGTGAGACTAAACTGGAGATAAAGAGAGTTTTTTAGGCTACAGGACAAGCACAGTCAAAACTCCAGAGCAGAGCAGAGGAGAAAACAGTACATATGGAGAACAAGTAGCTCGCATGGCTGGAGCTCAGAGGGATAAACAGTGAATGACTGGAGAGAAAGCTGGAGAGAACAAGCAAGGAGCATTTGAAGGAATTCAAGAGTCATTAGTAACTGGAATTTATTCTAGAAAACGGGGAACCACTGAAGGTTTTAAAGCAAGAGAGGGATATGATTAGATTTACATTTTAGTAATAAGCAAGCACCTAGCACTAGTGTTTTGGATTGGATTGGAGGACAGAAAAATTTGTCAATTAAGCTGATAGCTTACCAGTGTAGGTAAGAAATGATGGAGAGTTTATGATCCCGCAATCTCCCTACAGGGAATATACCCAGAGAAACTCAAATCACTGTATGAAAAGGATACCTGCACATGTATGTTTATTGCAGCATTCTTCACAATAGCAAAAACATGAACCAACCACATTGCCCATCAAAAGAGGACTGGATAAAAATTGTGGTACATATACTGATGGAATATTACGCAACCATAAAGGACAAAACCATGTGCTTCACAGCAACTTGGAGATACTTGGACTCTATAATACTGAGTGATCTATCACAGAAACAAATAACTGGGTATCATATGTTCTCACTCATAAGCAGACCTTAAACAATTATTGTAATACTATAAGAAAAGGATTGGCAATAGCAGGAAAATGCCAGGGTGGGCAAGGGGCGCGGCGGGGAGGCAGAATTGGCAGTAGTGGGAATCTGCCAGGGTAGGAGGGGCAAACCTTATCAACAAGAGTACCTGCATAATGAACATTTGTATACCTAACCCTGAATTGTACCCCACATCTTTAAAATTAAAAAAAAAAAGATGTAGAGCTAAACCACTCTTACCTAAATGTTTTGATCGTGCACTAATACCACTAAAATAATTCTGAGCAATATAATCTCATGGTATATGCATTTATATATGCATAAAGTATAAATGTGCATTCTTTTATTAATAAATAAAACTAATAACAAATAAATAGAGATAAAATAGAAACAAAAATTATCATATTTTCTTCTTGCATCCCAACAGATTATCTTATACACATTCTTGAATACTCATCTCTGAAGATCACTGCCCTGAACTAAAAAAGTGGTGGTGAAAATACAGAAACATGAATATATTAGAAAGAAAAAGCAACAGGGTTTTATTGCTTGAAAGTAGAGGGAGAAAAAGTGAGATAAAACAAGAAACACCTGGGTAACTGGTGCTATATGCTTAGTTATGGTGTGCTGAAGGGAAAAAAAATAGATTTGGATAGAAAAAAGTAGACAACCTTTGCACATATTGAATTGAGATGAAGCACAATAAACGTTAGTTTAAGTAGGCATGGAAAGAGTTTATTGAGCAGTAGCATTTAGGGAGATAGAAGAGTCACCTCACCTTCCTGGCTAAACTCACAAATCACAGACTTTTTTTTTTTCCATTATAATTAAAACTCAGGATTCTCTTCCTGTCAAATACACAGGGATCTCTTTTATATTTGAGGGCTGTATAATCAGGGAACTCCATAAAACAGAAAACCACAGAATTTCTTTCATCAAAGTATCAAGTCCCCTCAAGAATCTTGGCCTTCAGTTCTGGTATAATATTAATTCACTACATCAGGGTTTAGTAATGGGTACAATTAGTTAAAATACCTGAAACAATATGGCCCTTAAAGGAAAATAGGCTTTATGTGACTTCTAAGATCCTGTAATTTAAGGCAACTCATTTAGAAAATAGACTGTCTATTCTTTTTCTTTTCCACTCTGTCACCCAGGCTGAAGGGCAGTGGCATGAACATGGATCACCGCAGCCTTGACCTCCTTGGTTCAGTTGATCCTTCCGCCTCCGCCTCCCAAAGTGCTGGGATTTCAGGCATGAGCCTCCATGCCTGACCTTATATTGCCTATTATAATATAAAATTTGGGAAACTCTAATAACCTAAAAATATCCACTATTTACTGATTGCATCTAAAGACCTACAAAGAGCAAATGCAGAGCTCATCTGAAAGCCCCCAATGTCAGTCTCTGAGGCCCACTTTGAACCCAAGAATTGTTTGGGGGAGAAGACAGAAAAAGTATAAACAAAGGACCAGGACCACATACATATATATTCAACCCTACCTTAAAAAGTTTAATATCTTCCAAATTCTCTCCTGAACTAGAAAGGTAGTAATTAAAGGTTAATGTCAGATGATGTTACCATGTTTTGTCTTATGTTGAAAGAGCATCCAGGGTTATAATTGCTAGAAGACAAGTTGTCACCTTGTTGAAGGTTGTTGATTTTTCTGCTACAGGTATGGTCTCACTTGAAGCTCACAATAGCCATTTTCAGGAAAATGAGGAAACATTACCTGAGAAGCAAAGGAATTACTTGACAGTCACAGAGAAAGGAAATGGTAAGATCAAAATTCAAAACAGAATCTGCTTGAGTTTAACACCAGTGATCCTAGCCATTACATTATAGTATCAATGGCTCACCTACAACAATGTGCTCTCATGCCCCTGTGAAGAAAGCAAAAGAAACATTGCTATTGCAAATCTTATAAGTTCAAAGAGGTTCTGGTTTTCACTAAGTAACCTGGATTGTGAGCAAAGAAAGCAAAAATAAACCTAAGTTTCCCAGCATCCAGTCCAGAACTTTCACACTGTAGCACATGCATGAACACATATTGCATGCGCGCGCGCGCACACACACACACACACACACACACACACACACACACACACACA
>NW_007259205.1:703043-817883 GCF_000164805.1 Carlito syrichta | reverse complement strand
ATTTTGGAGTATACATCTAGGTGGGAGGGGATAGACAATAAATACAGAGGTAAATAAATAAGGTCAGATCAGAAAGTAGTGACCATGAAGAAGGAAAGAAGATGGTAGAGAGTGGCTAGGGAGGGCCTTAGATATGTGACCAGGAATAACATCTCTGAGAGGGTGACATATGAGGCAAGATGTGAATAAAAGAAGGAGGCCCCCCTGCAATGGTCTAGGGAGGGACATTCTAGCAAAAGGAACAGCAAAGGAAACACCCAAGTCCTAGGGAGGGAATAGATTTGGCTAACTAGAGAAACAGAATGGCCAGCGAAGCTGGTGTAGAGCAAAGAAGGGAAGAACTGCATGAGATGAGGAAAAGATGGGGAGCCAAAGAAAAGGTGTCAAAAAGGCATTCTGAAACTTGCCTTGATTCCGAAAAGTGCAAGGACACTGTTTTTCTAGCTAGTGAAAAACGTCTCTATTTAACTGTCACTGGGGGAAAGTTTTTCTAGTGATGTGGAAGCTACTGGACTCCTTTCCCAAACCAGCCCATTTTCTCCTCCTCTCCTGCTCTCTGGACCTCTCATTGGAGGTTTCTACAGCCTTCAGGGATGGTGTTTTTATGTTTACTGGTGAAGGGAGAGGAGGAGATAGAATTTCTGCAGCGTTAGGGTCAGTGGTTAATGTTTTTGTTATTCTTGGGCATGTTTTGGGGTTTGGGAGTGTATATTACAGCACATTGTCTCCACACACACTCCCTACCCCCCACCGCAGTGCCTCTGACCCAGCCAGAGGGTTACATCTGGTATCAAAACATTCATGACTCTGAGCACCCAAGGTCAAGAGTGGCCCGAGGATGAAACACACACAGCAGCAGATACTTATCTTCTTAGAAAGCTAACCCGAGGGAATGGATTTTTATATATCTCTTTAAACAGAAATAGACCTGAGAAATAAACTCACTGGTACAGAGATCACTTTTGTAAATGTTCAAAGAAGCCAAGGGGACGGTGGAGATAGAGGGACCTCATCGGCTTTCTCTTTAAAACAGGGAAAGCTGGCTGCTCCACAGCATGTATTTGCTTGCCCTTCCTTTTTGCTCAGGAGATGTGGCCAGGGGCAGTGTCTCTGTTCATCTCTCTTCCATGATTTTTGTCTCCTGGCACATCCTGGTGGAGGGAGTTGCCCTGACATTTTGAGGCATTACACAATGCAACAGAAGCCAAATGCATTATTGAGTTCAATACACACACACACACACACACACACACACACACACACAGAGAGAGAGAGAGAGAGAGAGAATAACAAGAACTTAGCCTTACAACTGCTGCCGGACAAAAAAATGCATCACCCCACACTGAAGAAGCTGTGAAGGCAGAAAAATCAATCTACCGTTTTAATAAAAAATGTGAGAAACAGAAGATGAGCTATGGTGCAATCACTTTGGGTGGATCTGGCTGTTTTGCTATTAATCATTTTGCTACTGTGCAGTCAGCAGAACTTTAAGTCTATTCAGTATATTGTTTGATCCACTGCAGAGGCACTATAATCAAGTGAGATGAGATTATAAAACCATCATTGTGTCCTAAGGACCAGGAACTGTGCACAAAATTGCAGTCTTCAAATGGAAAAGATTAACCTCAGAAGAAAAAAAAAGAAAAAGAAAATCATTTTCCCCAAGACTAGAATATTGAAATTTCCTGACATGACAACTTACATTCTAGCAATTACAAATCTTGGATTTAAGATAAAATAGTATATCACATCTGGAATCAATTTTCAAATCACTTTCTGTTTTAAGACAGAATTCAAATAAGATCTGATTGATACCTTATAATGAGGGTCTTACGTTTTCTTATAGATCTAGTTATTTTTCTTTATCTTTGCCTTTTGCTCCCAAACTAATTTTGGGACCTCAAGTGACTGCCTCAGAGACATTCAGATGGTTTCTGCCCACACTGCTTAGTCATTCTACTGACTACAGAGTTACCTAGAGGGAAAAGGTAGTATTTTCTACCAAGCCTCTGAAATCAACCCATATGAGCCAATGAATACCTAAAATACCCAGGTTCTTGAAGCCAAGGCTTAAGTATTGGAAGACAACAGTCATTAAAATCAATAGTGCTATCAAGGACTCATCTCTACTAATCCCTCTCTCCTAGTCTCATAGCTATACACCCTAGGTTAAAGAATCATCCCTGGGAATATATGTCACTGATGGTACAATAGTTGATGACCCTTCTTGGACTGCTATTGGCTGCCACTGGATTACCCACTTCAAGAACTGATTCAAGAAAGAGATGTCAGGTCTCAGCACCAACCAGCAAGCATAAACAGTATCCCTTTTCTTAATGCCATATTCTCTCCTAAGACAGAGTCACCTGAAGCAGAGAAATTCATCATATCAATTCAACAGTTTTATGTTGCTTAGTAAAGGACAAATCCAGAACACAAAAGCAAAATAGGCACATTTGCTGAGGAGTCAAATATTTTATCTATTTTCTTTACCTAAACCTTAATTTTATTCTAGTCCTAAACATCTTAACTTTTTATGACCTCCTCCCCTTACACTCTGTCGCAAAGTTGAGATAATCATAATGGTATTATTTAAGAAATCTCTTTGTACAAAACACTGCTCAAAGAAATCCAAAAAGACACAAACAAATGGAAAAATATTCCATGCTCATGAATAGGAAGCATCAACATTGTTAAGATGTTCATCCTACCAAAGGCAATCTACAGATTCAATGCAATACCCATTAAGTTGCCAACACCATTTTTCTCAGACCTGGAAATAACAATACAGAAATTCTTATGGAAATATAAACGACCACGAATAACCAAAACAATCCTTAGCAGAAGAAACAAAGTAGGAGGTATTACACTTCCAGACTTCAAACTTTACTACAAGGCTACAGTAATCAAAACAGCCTGGTATTGGTACAAGAACAGGCACAAGGATCAATGGAACAGGATAGAAATTCTGGAAGCAAAGCCTCAATTTCTCAACAAACTCATCTTTGACAAAGCTTCCAAAACCACTGAGGAGAGGAGAACCTATTCAGTAAATGGTGCTGAGAAAACTGACTGATCACATGCAGAAGATTGAAACAGGATCCCTACCTATCATCATACACAAAAATTAACTCTAAGTGGATCAAAGACCTAAATGTAAAACCTCAAACTATAAAAATCTTAGAAAACACAGGAGACACTGTTATGGAAATTGGAACTGGCAACCAATTCCTATTTAGAAACCTAAATGCCCATACCTTAAGAAATAAGATAGACAAGTGGACTTCATCAAACTGACGAGCTTCTGCAAAGCAAAAGAAACCATCAAGAGAGTAGGGAGACAGCCCACAGAATGGGAAAAAATATTTGCTACTGTATATCTGACAAAGGCTTAACATCTAGGATCTACAAGGAACTTAAACGTGCCAAAAGGAAAAAAACAAACAACCCCTTTAAAAAGTGGGCAAAAGACATAAATAGACATTTCTCAAAAGAAGATATACAGGCAACCAACAGACACATGAAAAAGTGCTCAGCCTCACTCATCATCAGAGAAATGCAAATCCAAACCACATTGAGATACCACCTAACCGCAGTAAGAATGGCCAGCATTAATAAAACAAACAACAACAGATGCTGGTGAGGATGCAGAGAAAAAGAAATACTTCTACACTGCTGGTGGGAATGCAAACTAGTGCAGCCTCTCTAAAAGACAGTATGGTGGTTTCTGAAAGAACTAGAAATTGACCTTCCATATGACCCAGCAATTCCCCTATTGGGAATATGCCCAGAGGAACTTAAATCATTCTACAAAAAAGATACCTGCACACACGTTTGTTGTAGCTCTATTCACAATAGCAAAAACGCGGAACCAACCATGCTGCCCATCAAAGCTGGACTGGATTTTTTAAAAATGTAGTACGTATACACAATGGAATATTATGCAGTCATAAAGAAAGACAAACATATGGACTTCGCAGCAACTTGGATGGATTTAGAGTCGATCATACTCAGTGATCTATCACAGAAACAATAAACAGAGTACCATATGTTCTCACTCATAAGCAGATCTTGAGCAATTATAACACTATAAGAAAGGGATTGGCAGTAGTGGGAAACTGTCAGGGGAGGGGGTTGGAATTGGCAGTTGAGGGACACTGCTAGGGGAGGGAGGGGTACACCTCATCAACAAGGTACCTGCATAATTAACGTTTGTATACCTAACCCTGAATTGTACCCCACATCTTTATAATTAAAAAAAAAGAAATCTCTTTGTATACTAAAATCTTGTACCCTAATTCTGCAGTGACCATGACTGTGGACTTTAGTAGTCTCTGCACATTTGCATGCTGTGTTATCCTACCCTGAGCTCAGTCTTCCTTCTACCCTCTCGTGGTGCCATACTGTCTCCAGTCCCTAAGAAGGCAGCTTTTTCTCATTTGCTACCTATCTTCTCAACAGCAGTAGCAATAAGACATCATGATTCTCTAAAATTCTATGCAACCTCACCTTTGGCAATATTATCCCAGGATAAGAACCTCACTGACCATGATTCAGGTCCTCTACAGTGTCCTTGTTTGGTGTGCATGCAACAATACCTGAGGCTTCACAGATTCTAGGTTCTTCTGGTTTAAATATCCACCCTGGTCTCACTGACAAATCTACCCACCAGTTTAGCTTCAGGACCAAGAGTGGCCTCAGGCTAACAAATCTTTCTGAACTCAAAAAATTTTACAGTATGATATGACTATATCAGTCTCTTCTAGGTCTGGTGGGTAGAATTCAAGTCTGTCAGCATGCAGGTCAAGGCTATATTATACCGGTCCTATTGTTCAGGGTACAAAATAACTTTGGGGGATAAATGACACAAATAATCTCTAGAGAGATTATTCTCTAGAAAATTATTTTTCCTTCTATAGCTTTTTCCTATTTTCCCCTTTCAATATATCCATTTACCATATGTAATACATGAGGGTAACATTTTGACTTCATATTTAGAACAAGTAAATGGGGCTCAGAAAGAAAATTTTCACATCATTCCATCAGCTTCTTCCAGGACAAGAATTACCAAATGCCGATTTTGTACACAAAATAGTCATCAATTTTGTACATATTAATAAGAGCACATTCATTCAGATTCCATGAAATTGAGATTTCTTATGAAGTCAGATAGTGGTTTATCTATATTCTGTGAAAAAAAAATGCTCTCCTAAGCAAATTAAGACAAAGTGATAAGAGGACTACAGATTATATCAGTCTTCAATCTTTTCTAAGTATACTTGTTTAAAGAATTCTAAACGTATAGGTATATTACAGCATTCTTTATTCATTGCTGATCCAATGAATCTAAAATTTATTATTGAGTCTTTGTGCCAAATAGTTATTCTCAAGGAATTTACAACCTGGCAACTACAAACTACAGATTTCTCTGGTGAGAAATCACTCCTGTTATTGAATGTTTAATTATCTAACACTAGACACATACAAAATAATATCATATATATATAAATTAAGAAACATAATAATAAAGTAAATACCTTATAACTCTATCCTAGCCTAAGGGCTAGAATATTCCCAATGCTCTGTATTAACATGCATGACCCTTGCTTACTATGCCCTCATCTGCCTCTTTCCATATCCCCACCAGAACTAAACACTATCTTAAAATGTGTGCTTATCATTCCTTTGCTTTTCTTATAGTATTATGCAATATGTATGTATTCCCAAACACTAATAAGCCGTACTTCTTTACAAATTTTTTAAATGCCATTGTGCTGTATAGTCTGTTACACACTTTTATTCACATAATATTGAGTGTTAAGATTTATAGCTGTGATTTGCTCATCTTCACAACTATATGATGTTCCATTTTATTTATCTATTTTCATAGTTATGAACATTTGGACTATTCCCAATATTTTACTATTACAAATAACACTGCTGACACTGCTAGAAGCATGTATGGTGTTTATATATGAGAGTTTCTATAGGATATTCCTAGAAAGAAAAATGCTGTGTTCTGGGTTATATTAGAGTTCTGAATACTAAAATTATTTCCAAAATGTCTGTACCAATTTATACTTTCCTCAGCAAGGTATAAATTTTCATTGATCTAGATCTACTAAAACAGTTAATACAAGCAGATTTGTCTCTTCAATTTAGTGAATATGTAATATTCTATCAATGCAATTTTAATTTACATTTTCTGGATCATCAATTAAATTGAGCATAGTATCATATGTTTACTGGCCATTTGAATATATTTTGTGAAATGTTTGTCCAAGTCTTTTAGAAATTTTCATATCAGATTGTCTGTCTTTTTTTTACTAATTTGTTGAATAATTTATATGTTGAAGTTACTAGTACTTGGTCAGTTACATGTACAAATTACTTTTCCAAGTTTGTGACTTATCTTTTGATCCTTCTTATGGTGCCTTTGGTGAATAAAAATTTGTTATTTTTGATGTAATGGAATATATCAGTGTTTTCACTTGTAATCAATATTTTTTATGTCATAAGAAGTCATACCCACCTCTGAGACCATAAGATAAGAAATTATCCTTCTTAAGAGTTATTTGTCATTGTAAATAGTATTGCTTAACTTCCTTTAAAATATCTTATAGTTTTGATGCCAACTTTCACACCCTCCTATTCAACATCATACTAAAAGTCAAGATAAGGACATCAGAGGTATCCAAACAGGAAAAGAGGAAGTTAAGTTATTCCTCTTTGTGGACTATACCATTCTATACCTAAAAAAATCCTACAGAGTCTGTCAAAAGCCTCCTCACACTGATAGGTTACTTAGGTAAAGTCTCAGGATAAAAATCAACACACAAAAGATAGTTGCATTTCTATACACCAACAACAAGCAGGCTGAGAACCAAATAAAAAACACAATCCTATTCACAATAGCCACTAATAAATAAAATTCCTTGGCATACACTTAACCAGAGAAGTGAAAGACCTTTACAATAATAACTACAAAACACTGCTCAAAGAAATCAAGGATGACACAAACAAATGGAAAAAATCCCATGGTCATGATTGGAAGAATCAATATTGTCAAGATGACCACCTTACCCAAGGCAATCTATAGATTCAAGGCAATCCCTATCAAATTGCCAACATCATTTTTTGCAGAACTAAAAAAGACAATACAAAATTTCATATGGAAGCAAAAAGAGCACGAATATTCAAAGCAATCCTCAGCAAAAGGAATAAAGCTGTAGGTATCACACACCTGACTTTAAACTGTATTTCAAGGCTATAATAACCAAGACAACATGGTACTGGTACAGGAACAGGCATATAGAACAGTGGAATAGGACAGAGAATATGGAAATAAAAACCTGGTCCCTCAACCAACTCATTTTTGACAAGGCCATCATTAACAAATATTGGAATAAGGAAACCATATTTAGCAAATGGTGCTGGGAAAGCTGGCTAGCCATATGCAGAAGAGTGAAACTGGACCCCTAACTATCACCATATACAAAAATCAACTCAAAATGGATCAAAGACTTAAATGTAAAATCTCAAACTATAGAAATCTTAGAAGAAAACATAGGAAATACTCTTTTAGATACCGAAGTAGGCAGTTAATTCATAACCAAGCTCTCAAAAGCTAAGACAGGTGGAACCCTATCAAACTGAAAAGCATTTGCACAGCAAAAGAAACCATCAAGAGAGTAAAGAAACAACCCAAAGAATGGAAAAAAGTATTTGCAAGGCCTAACACCCATATCTAAAAGGAATTGAAAGGAAACAAACAAACAAACAAAACAACCCCATTTAAAAAATGGGCAAAGGACATGAACAAACACTTCTCAAAGGAAGATATACAAGCAACAAACACTTCTCAAAGGAAGATATACAAGCAAAAAGCATATGAATAATACTCAGTCTCACTAATCATCAGAGAAATGCAAACCAAAACTACAGTGAGATACCACCTAACACCAGTAAGGATGGCTATCATTAATAAGCTAAAAAACAAGAGATGCTGACATAGCTGCAGAGAAAAGAAAATGCTTCCACACTGTTGGTGGAAATGTAGGCTAGTTCAACCTCTATGGGAAAGCAGTGCAGCAACTTCTAAAACAATTAAAAATTGAGCTTCCATACAATCCAACAACCCCTCTTCTGGAAATATATCCAGAAGAACATAAGTCAGTCTACTAAAAAGACACCTGCACGTGCATATAAAGAACAAAATCATGACCTTCGCAGCAACTTGGATGCATTTGGAGACCATAGTAAGTGAACTATCACAGAAACAGAGGACTGAATACCACATGTTCTCACTCATAAGTGGGCCCTGAACACTAGTCACACTAGCACTAGAGTGGGATTGACAGATGCTAGGCACTGCTAGGGGAGGGAGGTCGGGGGGAGGACAGAGGTGGGTACACAGTAACATAAAGGGTACCTGGTCCACTACCAAGGGAAGAGAGGGCCATCCAGAAGCCCAAACTTCACCTGCATACAGTCTACTTATGTAGCAAATCTTCACTTGTACCCAATTCTAAAATAAACAAACAATAATAATAATAAACCTTTAAAAATAAAATAAAATATCCCATAGTTTTGACCAGTATTTGCCAAAATGTATTCCTATGACCACCCGAATCAAAATCAGAATCATCTAAGTATTTTTAAATGCTAATTCCCAGGCCCCATTTGTTTTCAGTATGTATTTATTGAGTAACTTTTATATGCCAGGTTATGCTCCAAGCCTTAGACCACAGAAGTAAATCAAACAGACAAAATGCCTTGACATTATGTGATTTACATATATGGGGAAGAAAGGAAATAAATAATAAATAGATAAGAATTCTTAACAAACCTTCTTTCCATTTGTCTTCCTCCCTTTGTTTCTCTACTCTGGGGCTCCTAGTTTTCTGACTCAGGTCTTTTACACTGACTGTTATTTTATGGCAATGATGTCTTTACAGATTTCAGAAAACTGCAACTGTGATATGTTTTAGCCTTGAGGATTTCATCCTAGTGAGAGCTGCTAGCAGAGGGCAATGAGCCAGATGCTCAATGAGTTGTAAACACTCACCACTCTAACATGTAGAGCAAGTTGCCTTAATAAATATTTCTAAATACTTAGCAGAAGTTCAACATTTTGATTGATTTTTAAATACCTGATCTTATCAACACATACACTTGGTATTAATTGCAGCTACTCCAAAATCTGAGACTGTTGCTTTTACCAAGATATAAAGTTATTTGAAAAATCATTGTTGCTTTAAAGGCAAATTTATAATGCTACAATTTGAACTTACAATAGAAATGCTTAACCATAATTTATTTGGATAATTACAGAAACTGCACTTTAGGAAAATTTAAAGATTGAACCAAAAAAAAAAATCCCATTTCTAATATTGCTTAAGGCTTCGGTGTAGATTATCCATTCACAATTTATATCCCCCTTCATATTCTCACCTATATCTCAGGGAACAACAGTCTGGAAACCACATTTCCCAGAATCTACACAGCAGAGTTCTGGCTGGAGAATACGAGTGAAAGGCTTCTGATCTCGCATGATTAGAAGGTAGAATAGAAGGAAAGCCAAATAATTGTCCGCCCAGCTGCAAGGATGTCTACATGTTTTCTCAGGAATCTCCTAACTTGGTGCTACGTGTGCTTTGTGAGGTTCCAGCAACTTTCTGATTCTCTAAAAGCTGGTAGTGAACCTGAGATCTAACAATGGCATTTTTTACCTTTCATAATTTCCAGATCTTTCAACAGTTTTGAAAGTACTCAATTACATATATTAAATCCCTTTTTGCTTGAAATACCTACAGTAGTTTCTGTTTTCTAGACTAAACCCTGAGTAACACAACATACCAATTCTACTTCATTTTCTCTCTTTTTTGATTTCTAAATTCTAATCAGAATTAATTTTATCAATAAGCTTTAAAAACCTCTCTTTTCATTTCCAAACTAGAGAAGAGAAAAGCTCTCTCTTTTAATTCCCAAACTAGAGACCTGAAACCCCAGAAAATCTACCATTTAAGTGAAATACTTGTGAGTGCAATTGGTCCTTTCAACTGTAGAAACAAACAAACAACATAAGAATTCATATTTTATTATTTACTACTGTGACCATAAAATTTTCATAATATATAGAAACTTCAATTCATAAATATGTATGTACATGTACTGAACTGGCCTTTTGAAGAATTATATATTTTTAGAAACTGATTCAGGTAATTAAACATGCTAAATTTTAAAGGTCATATTTCTACTAAAGGCCAATCTGCTGAACATAGAAATGTCTTCCAATTTAGCATCTGTATTAGTTTTTTAGTGCTGTAGTAATAAAGTACCTAAAACAGAGTGGCTTAAAGAACACAAAAAATTCATTATCTTAGTTCTGGAGTCTAGAGTAGATCAAGATGTTAGCAGCCCTCTGAAGGCACTAAGGAAAGATCTGTTCTAGGTGTCTTTCCTCGTTTCCATGAGTTTGCTGGCAATCTTTGGTGCTTCTTAGTTTACACATGCATCAGCCTAATCTCTTCCTTCATATCCACAGTGCATTCGCCCTGTATGTGTGTGAGTGTGTGTGTGTTCAAATTTCTCCTTTTTTTCCCCCTTATTGTAAATATGTGGAGTACAAGTCAGGATTAGGTACATAAGTAGTCTGCGTGCAGATGAAGTTTGGGCCTCCAACCGATGCGCACTTCCCCTGGTTTAGGATCAGGTAGCCTTAGTGATGTTATTTGCCTTCTCTCCCTCCCCTGGCAGTCTCCATCTACTGCCAATCCTTCTCTCCTAGTATTGTGTTCAGGACCCACTTATGAGTGGAAACATGTAGTACTTAGTTCTCTGTGTTTGTGATAGATCACTGAGTATGATTAACTATAAATCCCTCCAAGTTGCTGTGAAGTCCATAATTTTGTCCTTCTTTATGGCTACGTAATAAACCGTTGTGTATATGTACCACCTTTTCTTTATCCAGTCCACTTTCGATGGTTAGCAGGGTTGGTTCCATGTTTTTACTATTGTGCATAGTGCTGCAATAAACACGCATGGAAGAAAGATTTGACTTTCTCTGGGTATATTCCCAGAGGGAGGACTGCTAGGTTGTATGGAAGGTCCATTTCTATTTCTTTAAAAAAAAGGAACACTTGGCCTGGAACAGTGGCTCAAGCCTGTAATCCCCACACTTTGGGGGACCAAGGCGAAAGGATTGCCTAAGCCTGTGGGTTCGAGATCTGCCTGGGCAATAGAGACCTTGTCTCTACAATAAATCAAAAAAATTAGCTGGGCATAGTAGCACACGCCTGTTCTGGCTATTTGTAAGGCTGAGGCAGGAGGATCGCCAGAGCCCAGCAGGTAGACCCTGGGGTGGCCATGAGCGTGCCACTGCACTGCAGCCTAGGCAACAGAGTGAGACTGCAATTCAAAAAAAAAAAAAAGAATCACTTCTACACTGTTTTCCACAGAGATTGAACTAGTTTAACTAACAGTGCAGAAGTGTTCCCTTTTCCCTGTATCCTCACCGGCATCTGTTGGGTTTTGTTTTATTATTAATGATAGCCATCCTTACTGGAGCTAGGTGATATCTCAAGGCGGTTTTGATTTGCATTTCTCTGATGATTAGTGAGGCTGAGCATTTTTTCATGTATCTGTTGACTGTCTTCTTTCGAGAAGTGTCTATTCATGTCTTTTGCCCACCTTTTAAGAGGGCAGTTCATTTTTTGTCCTTTTGGCTCATTTGATTTCCTTGTGGATCCTGGATGCTAGACTTGAATTTCTCCTTTTTATAAGGACACCAGTCATATTGGATCAGGGCCCATCTAATGACTTCATTCTAACTTAAATTATTACATCTGAAATGACCCTATCTTCAAATAAGTCACATCCTCAGGTCCTGAGTGTTAGGGCTCTAGTACATCTTTTTCAGGGGATCCAATTCAACACATAACAGCATCCTTCAAAATTCTCTCAGTAGTGTCAAAGCAAGCTAAAGACAGCATCAACAAACTGGAAACTATATTCTCAACCTGATAACATCCTAACAATAAATGTAAGTATATTTTAATCTTTTATGTTTTCTTCTCATGTGTCACTTAACTGAAAATAAAATTGGCATATCTAGATTACCTGTGAAGAGAGGAAGATTAAGGCAGACAAAGGAACACTAAATGAATATACAGAAGACCTGGATACAGCCCTGTAGTGGGACTTGCTAGTGATGCAAATTTGTACAAGAAAACTATTCTCTAAGCTTCAGCTTTTTCATCTGTAAAATAGAGAAAACAAGTTCTCCACTGTTGACAGTGTCATAATTTCTTTGTAGAAGGAGTTCAGGGAAGCAACCAGGCTGTAAAAGGGTAGAAGCCGTATCTGTACAACAGTTTACACAGAGGAAATATCAGTTTTATATTTCAGACAATAAGAAGAGTTATTGTGAAATATTGTGTGGGAATTCACTTTAAAACAATATAAAACTATATAAAGTCAGCATTATAAACTTTGTAGCTCATCTTTGTCATTCAATTTTCAACTTATCTTAAAAGTTTTTAATAATATTAATAGTTCTTTAATTTTTTATTTTAAAGATGTGGGGTAAAATTCAGGGTTAGGTATACAAATGTTCATTATGCAGGTACTCTTGTTGATGAGATGTGACTCCTCCCCCAGCAGATTCCCACAACTGCCAATTTTTAAATGTTTGATTCCAATTTCATTTTTTTTGCTGCAACATATAGGCTTATTTTGTTCTTCTTTTTCTTTCTTTTTCTTTTTCTTTTTTGCTTGCAATAGGATAATAAACTCTGTTAAAACAATAAAATAATATATTTAGTAAAAAAAAAAATCACAGGCACATTTCCCTTGAATTTGGAACACGGGGAGAGGTCTTTTGATTCCTAGGTACAACCTTACAGATCATATCACAAATTAATTCTCGGAAAAAAAAAATATTTGTAAATTACGTATCTTTTAAGTCACTTTTACCTAGACTATATAAAAAACTCTTACAGCTCAATAATAAAAAGTCAAATTACCCGATTAAAAACTGAATACACATTTCACCAAAGAAGATATGTAAGTGGCCAATAACTCATGATTCTAATTTTAAAATAGTACATACTCATTATAGAAAATGTACAAGTCAGGAAAAAAACACAGAAAATAATTTAAAATAAATTATAGCCCCTAAGCACAAAAATAACTTTTAGTGTTTTTTGCTTTTGTATCTTATTAAAACTTTTCTACAGATGTATGCTTGTGAGTGCAGGGGTGGTTAAGGTGCTATAAATTGGGATCAAATCTTATGTCATGTTGTATTATTTTGTTTTCCTCTAACAATATATTATGACCATTTCTCTAGCTCATTAAATATTCTTCTCTATTATCATTTATAAAACTACATAGAATTATATGGTATGAATGTACCATAATTTATATTAGATTATGCTATTTCATTTTTTGTTATAACATATAACAACATAATATCCATCACTGAAAGAAAATGTTAACATATCTATAATAATTTTCTTTTTTAAAATTATATAAATAAAAATACATTTAAAAATATTAGAAAATTTGTAATATGAAAAATTTATGTATATATTATAATATTGCCCTTCACTTCTTTTCATGTTTACCAAAGTGATTTTTTTCTCTCATCTTGACAAATTAGCAAGGTAAAAACATGATATGTAATAGTTGTTTCAAAATGCAGCTCTTTAATTACAAATAAAATTGAACATACTTTATTAAATGTCTACTCCATTTGTAATATTTTTTTGTGTATGAAATGTCCTATTAGATTATGGCCCATTGGAATGTTGTTGTTTTTAATTGACTATTGTAGCTGTATATAGATTAAGGGTAATAATGCTTTGTGTGTCATATATGTTGCAAATAATCCCAAATTTTTTATAGCACCTTGTAGTGATTTTATAATATCCAGAAACTTTACATTTTTAAGCCAAAACATGTGAAAATCCTTATGGTTCTGCTTCTGTATATGGGTTTAGAAAGAACTTGCTCATCCTAAAGTTAGGAAAATATCCAACATGTATTCTGGATGTTTTTTGTTTCATATTTTACATTTTGATCTTTTCTTTCATTATAAAAGCAATATATGATTAAAAAAATTCAAGCAATACAGAATTGAACAAAGCAAAATGTCTTCTCCATTCTCCACCTTTCCCCACCTCAAGTTCCATGCAACAGAGAAAGGTTTGATTCAGAATACATTCTTCCAGATTTTTTAAACACATGTAAATATAAAATATTTTCCTTTTTTCTTATCTAAATTTCCTAACGTGTCCAAATGAACACATAGTGCTTACCTAAAAAAGAAAAAATAGAAGTTTAAAAAAAATAAAATGGAAATGTTATTCCAAGGTATCTTAAGTATATCGCTAGAAATTTCTTGCTAGAAAGTAAGACAGAAACATGCGTGGTGGGGAGAAAGGCAACTTATTTGTTTGCATATTGCAATAGAAATATTCATTACTTTAATTACCAGTTTTGTTCCTATTCAATTGGAAAAAAACTAACTAGCTCAGTTCTTGGCACACACTAGCTACTCAAAAAATATTAATTATTAATTAATTAGACAATAAAATAGTTTCCAGGAAATATCACTTGGGACTGGAGATTCTTGATTAGGAAGCTGAGAGGGCACAGGTGGTGTTGTCATTGCTTCTTCCAACTAACAGTTGGGAGTTTCAAAGAGAAAGGAAGCTATGGGAGGTGAAAGGCTGGCTATGCAGATGGTGTCAAAGAATGTAATTTAGATTTCTGGACCACAATCTAAAACACCAAAATGATAAGCTTTTGGCCAGAAATGCAGTGCACATTAGTAATACAGGAAAACATATGTTTGTCCAAAAGTGAGCTAGCCTGGTTGAAAGGTTCTGAAAATGAAGCAGGGGAACTGGACAATGGTTGAAGCTTTGCCTCAATTAAGCTTAATTAAACCAAATCACTGAGCTACTTTCATCCTTGTCACTTTTTAAATGACAAAATGATGTCAAAGACTTTTATGACTCGTAATATTAAATATTCCTGTTAAAAAGAGGGAGAAAATTTAATACTGAAGTATATAACCACTTATTATGCAGATCCAAGAGGCACAACCTGGAAGGAATTATGACAAATGCCCAAGGTACCCAGTAGTGTCCACAAGTATAATTAAAAACAGATTCAGAAATAATACTCATGGCCTTAGATGATTATGTACCATTATGTTGTAGTGTAAGGAGAGAACAATGAAATTTTGATACTGTAAAAAATAAATACAAATGCAGCATCATTATAGTCCTCAGACTCAATAGGTAGTTGCACAAGAATAGAATATTGTGACTGATGTGAAGAAAAAAGAGGCAGAATTTGATTGAGTGTAAATAAGTTCTACACATGCTTAGAGATTCATAAATGGGAGGGTGAAAAATATAGAGATAAGGATATAAGAAAAGATTAACTAATAATTTATTTATCCATTTATGAATTAAACGTGGATGATATTCCAAACACTTACCAATTGGTATGGCACAGCCAATCAGAATGTACACTACAGCCACGAGAAAAGATACCAGCTCTAAACGAATGGTATAGTGGTGTTGGGCACCTGGTGTATGTGTGTTGGCTGTCCATCATCCCTGCTTTCAGCATTTGAGAACATAAGAGCAGTGTGTGTGTATGCATATGTGTGTGTGTGTGTGTGTGTGTGTGTGTGTGTGTGTGTGTGTGTGTGTGTAAAAACACATGGAATGCCTTTCACCACATATTCTCCCAACTTACATGTCATATTAAGTCAAAAATATTGCTAATAAATTTGTAAGATTACATATTTTCTCATTCAACAAAAAATTTTAAAATTTGCATTGAATTGGAAAACTCATTTTACTATAAATGTTTGACTTAATTCTGTCTGTTTCAAAAAGAAAGCCACAAATTCTTTTATACCATGTGTTATTCATTCTTGGAACACTGGAGCAAAACATCCAATAATTTTTAAGTATTTCTCCATGCCTTTGTGATCTTAAAAGAGTCCTTCAAGATGAATCCTGAGTCACTAACTGGGCCTAAATTCAAATTAGAACCAGGCAACCATTTGCTGACTAGAGTTCACACACACTGCTCTTGAGTTTCCCGGAAAACCCAAACGTCTTCTTAACTCTGGGACTCTCATAGCTGCCCGTTCCTGTTTATACCATCTGAATGAACCAATAAACTGTGACCTACGTTGACCAATCAGAACTCAGCAAGTTTGTTTCTTTCATTTGCTTAAGCAAACCTCAGTGGGAACCTGAGTGCAACGTTATATAAGACAAACTTTCCCTTTGTTCTCTGGAACACACATTCATTTGACACCTAAGGCTGCTGTCTCCCTGGTTTGCAAACCGCTCACTGGAATAAACTCTCTGTCCTCTAAAATTCCCTTTCAGAGAATTTTTGTTCACACCTTGCATATATGAGATGTATTTTTCTTTCCTTTACACATAAAATCTAACTTAAATAGACATTAAATTGAAAAGGTCTCAAAAGTTTCTTCATAAGTTTGAAATCAGTGCCCCATTGTTCTTCGGCATTTACTCTTACTAAAGAGAATTCTGAGCCAGCAAGATTTTTATTCTTTTGCAGGTAATCTCCATACATTACATGCAAGGAGATTTTTTTTCTCTTCATCTGAGTAAACTTTGCCCATAACTATCTAGAGTTGGCTCCATTTTAAAATTTTCATTCTTTTTTCATTTTTATAGACACCTTTCAGGACATTTTTCTGCTTTTGTGTCTCTATGATTTCTGTTTCTGTTCTTTCCTTATACTATTCTTTTCTTTTTCAAAAGAGCTATATCTTATCAACAAATAGTTTTCTAAATATGCACATATATTTGATATCATATATTATTATATTTTATAAATTTTTAAAGATAAATATAAAGACAGTATAATAATATAATAAATAAAATATATACACACATAATTTTTAGCCTCAAGCTCTGCATGCCATTTATTTTCCTTGGCTCTGATGCAAGTTTTTCATGGGCCTCATGTTGTGGCAGATGTTGCTGAGGTTGTTGCTGTTGCTGTTGCTGTTTTCATCATCAGATGAGAAGCAGTCTGCCCAGATATCCTATTTGTCAACAAACAGGATTTTGGTTGTTTTTTGTTTTGTTTTGTTTTGAAGTTGGTTTTTTGTTTTTGTTTTTGTTTTTTGACTTGGTTTGATATACATATAGATGATTGTCAAATCCCCTTTCTGGGATCTAAAATGAAGGGCAGATTGATGCACTCAATCCTGGATGATAAATGGCAAGCCTGGGGTAAGAAAACAGCTTGTTTGGCTCCATCTTTTTTCTCAGTGCTACTCTATAAGAAGAGTCTAATATACCCAGATATGGCATTGTGATAAAGAGTGCTGTTGATTTTTATCAATGTATGCCAATGTGAGTGCATATGTAAATATATGTTCAACTGGTAATGATAGTCTATTCTATAATTACTATCCTAGAGCAGAAGAGAATTCAAAATAATACTAAAGCCAGAAAACACTAAACCAAGACACAATATAGTAAAATAAATTGTTAACAACACGGTACAAGCAGAATGCTCTATATAGCTTATGCAAAGTATAATTCAAAGAGTATTATACATTGAAGTAAATTGAAAGGATTCTTTCATATTCATAACATATGCTTGATAGCCCTCCTCCCTTTGGCTTTCTCATTTACCTTAAAAGAACCTGGAGAGTTATATAACTGCAAAATGAAATGCAACATGAGGAGTGATTTTTTTTATACCATCCACTGATTAAGTGATCTAGTTTCCAGCAATGTCAACAATCATTAAGACAAGTTAGAGATTAAATACTGTATAAAAACAAACAGAGCAACCAAATGAATAAATCATTTTTTAGAACTTATAGATACTCAATAATGGAATTTCATACTTAAATTAAAAACTAATTTACCTGTAAATAATGATGATATTAGTAATACACAAGACTATTGCACTTCAGTGCATTTCTTGTATGTTTTCTATGGTCCTTAAGTGGCAAGTCCTTTATGTTATGCACATTTATAAATTCTTTGGGGGACTCATTGCCATACAAGATCACCTTGAACTTTTTAACTTTGTAGAAAAGTCTGGAAACCACTCATACGATACTATTACCCTGTTCACCAGACTTGTTAAATATTTAATAAGCAACAAATTTTTAAAAAGCCAATTAGTATGACCTCATGGTCTCTTTATCAATTTAAATGCAAGTTTCTGTCATTTAACTGTAGAAAGATACTGAATGTTTGTACCTGATTCAGTCACCTAATAACCCATCAAAAACTTGCTTCTCAATTCTAGGCAGATTCTTTAGCTTACGTTTTTTTAGTTTGAATAAAAACAAGCAATTCAAAAAGATTTCCTCTCATCCTCTCAAGATTATGTAAGCAAAAATCACTTAAGTTTGGACCCAATGATTTTTAAGTTAGATTTTATTTATTCTCTCTTGACATAAAATATTAATTTAACTACATTAATTAAAAATTTAGAGAATACAAAAAATGAAGAAATTCATTAGTAGTACTTCCACCATTAAAAATAATCATGGTTGGTTCAGAAGGGAAGCGGCAAGATGGCAACGGGGCACCCCGGTCTCTGAAGCCCTCTGCAAAGGAGATCTGCAGTGGGTCTCTGACTCTCGCCCCAGGGGGCTGAGGACCCCAACATCGCAACCTGCTCTTCATACAGATTTCGGCCGTTTCCACCGCTGGGACATCGCAACGGACTGAACAGTTACTGCAGCGCAAACAGTGCCGCTGTTGTCGCTGCTGCTGCCGTGGCCTCTGTGACGGGTAGCATATCACACCACCCGACCCGAGGCGATCCACATCAAAACCCTTCAGGGAAGATCTGCTGGGATCGCTGCCACCTCTCCTGAGTCCCAGACTGTCCTGCCCGCCCAGCGTAAAGCTCCTGTTGCCTGCTCAGAGGCAGGCAGCCATCTTGTTCCTGTCCGGCCCTAACCCCTCTGGGGCGAGCAGCTGAGATAGCACCACCTGCTGGCGATTCAAGGTAACAACACTGAAACGGGAGAAACAAGCTTGATAAAGACATAGACCAGAGTGCTGAACGAGGGTAATCTGAACTGTCCTTCACAGCAGACCAGGGGCAACTGACCCTAACTGCAAACTAACTTACCAGCTTGAAAAGAAAACTAGAAATCAGACCTGAAAAGACATTGGACTTAAACGAAATGTCTCAGAGTGTGCTTCATTGATTCTATTAGTTTAATGACTTAATTCTATTCCTACTGTATTGTTCCCTTTTTTCTTTTTTCCTTTTCCTTTTCTTCTCTTTTCTTCTCTCTGTAAACCATATCTTTGTATAGAGGAACAACACACTAACAAGGTGGTTGGTTAGCTTGTATGTTAGCATCACTATATGTTTTATTTTTATTTTTTATTTTTTTGTATGAGAGTTGGTTCATCTGTAGCTGTGGTCTATTGTTTTTATCTGTTTCAGTATAGGCCTCTCTCTCTATTTGTTGGCACACTCATTTGTTTTCCCCCTTACTCCTCTATCTCTCCACTCCTCTCTTCAACCCACTATCTGCTCCATTCTCTCAACTCTGCTAACCACATTTTATTTCAGGGAGTAAACCTACAGCCCCACTGCACAGACAGATTCCAGGGTAGTGGGAAGTGGGTTCCACATTATCCACACACCTGTCAGCGAATACCAGGACATGCAGACAGATTTTGAATCACAGCTCTCCCCTTAAGTAAATTTCAAAACTGCAAAAAAGACAACCTCCAACCTACAGTGCAACTTCAAAATTGAACAAAGTAAGAGGACATACATAAAGAATAGGAGATTGAACAAACAGAAGTAAAACCAATCCCTTTACCCCTGAATAAGAGAATTAAAGAAGATGGTGATGTGGAGAGAAGGAAAAAGTAGGGAGGGGGAAAAACTGCACAAAGGAAGAAAAACCAAAAGAAGAATATAGGTCTTACACAGACCCCTGGGAAATCAGACACTGAGAAAACAGATTCTGGAACACAAACAATGAAGAGCCCCCAGAATGACTGGTTACATGCAACAAACCCAGACATCAAGACATTAATGGAGAGAATTATTTAAAAAATTGAGGAGAGACAAGAGGAAAATAGGAAGGAGCTGATGTCAGAAATGACAGCAGTAAAGAATACTGTAATGGAAATGAACAACAGACTAATAAGCATGGAAAGCAGAATCAACCAAGCAGAAGAAAGAATCTCAGAGCTCGAAGACCAAAACACAGAACTAACCCAAAGTATCAAAAGCATAGAAACGAAGCTCAAAAAGACAGAACAAAACCTGCAAGAGATGAATGATAACTTCAAGAGACGAAACCTAAGAGTAATTGGGCTTCCTGAGGTAGAAAGAGAAACAGAAGCCATACTGGAACAAACATTTCATGAAATCATTCAAGAAAACTTCCCTCATCTCATTAAGGATGAAAAAATTCAGACACAAGAGATTCAGAGAACCCCTGCAAGACAACAAATGAGAAGACCAACTCCCAGACACATAATAATTCGCCTAAACAAAATAGCTATGAAAGGAAAACTCCTAAAGGCAGCAAGAGAAAAAGGCCAGACTACCTACCAGGGAAAACCAATTAGAATAGCAGCAGATTTATTCACAGAAACCCTTCAGGCCAGGAGAGCCTGGAGCCCTATCTTCAAAGTTCTAAAAGAGAAACAATTTCAACCAAGAATAACCTACCCAGCCAAACTAAGCTTCATTAGTGAGGGAGAATTGAAACCTTTTCCAGACATCCAATCCCTAAGAACCTACGCTGCCACCAGACCACCTCTACAAGAAACACTTAAGAAAGTACTGAACACAGAAGAAAAAGAAAAAAGAACAACAGCATTCTTCACAAGAGTACAGGCAAAAGATTAAAAACACACATGAACCAACTCTGAAACCCAAAGAAAGACAACAAACAAACAGGAAAAACTCTGTAAGAACCTTATGACAGGGATCAACTCTTGCATTTCAATTATTAGCCTAAATGTGAATGGACTAAATGCACCACTGAAAAGGCATAGAATGGCAAAATGGATAAAATATCATCAGGCAACAATCTATTGCCTTCAAGAGACTCACCTCACTAGAAAGGACACCCACAGACTCAAAGTAAGAGGATGGGAAACAACTTTCAGGTGAATGGAATACAAAAGAAAGGAGGAGTAGCGATAATAATTTCAGACAAAATACCCTTCAAGCTATTAAAAATCAAAAAAGATACAGAAGGCCACTACATAATGATAAAAGGCTCAATCCATCAACAAGAAATATCTATCCTAAACATATATGCACCCAACATAGGTGTGCCAACTTTCATAAAGCAACTTCTTGGAAAACTAAAGAAAGATATCGACTCTAACACTATCATAACTGGGGACTTTAATACCCCACTCACAACCCTAGACAGATCATCAGGACAAAAAATCAGCAAGGAGATCTGGAACCCCAATGTGACTTTGGACCAAATGGACTTAATTGATACCTACAGAACACTCCATCCAAAAACCACAGAATACACATTCTACTCATCACCACATGGAACATAATCTAAGATCGACCACATACTCGGCCATAAATCAAGCATCTGCAAATTTAAAAGGACTGCAATTCTACCAAACACCTTCTCGGACCACAGTGGAATAAAAATAAACATTGACACCAACAAAGTCCCCCCAAAACCCACAAAGACATGGACACTAAACAGCATGATGCTAAACAGCTCCTGGGTCAATGACGAAATCAAAACAGGGATCAAAAGATACCTGGAAACAAATGAAAATGAAGAAACATCTTACCAAAATCTCTGGGACACCTTGAAAGCTGTAGTAAGAGGGGAATTTATATCCCTACAAACACACATGAAGAAAATGGAAGGAACAAAAATTCACAACCTAACAAGTCACCTAAAGAAACTGGAAAAGCAAGATCACAAAAACCCTAATTTCAGCAGAGGAATCCAGATCACCAAAATAAAAGCCCAAATCCAGGACATAGAAGCCAAAAAGATAATAAAAAAAATCAATGAAACAAAAAGTTGGTTCTTCGAAAGGATAAACAAGATCGATGGTCCCCTAGCTAGACTGACCAAGAAAAAATAAGAAAAAAATCAAATAAGCACAATCAGAAACACAAAAGATGAAGTCACATCTGACCCTGAAGAAATACAAAAGATCATTAGGGACTACTACTTACACTTGTATGGAAACAAACTTGAAAACCTTAAGGAAATGGAGGACTTTCTGACATCACAAAACCTACCTAGGTTGGAACAAGAAGAAATTGAGATCCTAATTAGACCAATAACAATCAAGGAAATCGACTACGTAATAAGAAAACTTCCTACAAAAAAAAGCTCTGGTCCAGATGGCTTTCCAGCAGAATTCTACAAGACATTTAAGGAGGAGCTGATACCAATTCTACTGAAGGTATTCCAGGAGATTGAAAAAGATGGAACTCTCCCCAGTCATCTTACGAAGCCAACATCACATTGATACCCAAGCCAGGTAAAGATCCAACAAAGAAAGAGAACTACAGGCCAATATCTTTGATGAACATAGATGCTAAAATTCTCAACAAGATCCTAGCAAACCGAATTCAGCAATACATCTCAACAATCATCCATCATGACCAAGTAGGCTTCATCCCTGGGATGCAAGGCTGATTCAACATTCATAAAAACATAAATGTAATTAAATACATCAACAGATGTCAAAACAAAAACCACATGATTATATCATTAGATGCAGAAAAAGCTTTTGATAAAATCCAGCACCGCTTCTTGATAAAAACCCTTGAACATCTAGGCATATGGGGAACATACCTCAAAATAGTAAAAGCCATCTACAAGAAACCCACAGCCAGCATACTCCTAAATGGACAAAAATTGGAACCATTTCCCCTGAAAACTGGAACAAGACAAGAATGCCCACTCTGACCCCTCCTGTTCAACATAGTCTTTGAGTCCTGGCTCGAGCAATCAGAGAAGAGAAGGCAATCAGGGGTATCCAAATAGGAAAAAAGGAAGTCAAGTTATCTCTCTTTTCAGATGATATGATTGTGTACCTTGAAAACCCAAGAGAATCTGTCAAAAACCTTCTTACACTGATAAAGGCCTTTGGCAAAGTCTCAAGATACAAAATAAATGTACAAAAGACAATCGCATTTCTCTACACCAATAATAAACAAACAGAAACCCAAATAAAAAACACAATTCCATTCACAATAGCCACAAAAAAAATGAAATACCTTGGCATCTTCCAAACCAGAAACATGAAAGACCTTTACAATGAAAATTACAACACACTGCTCAAAGAAATCAAAGATGACAAAAACAAGTGGAAAAGTATCCCATGCTCAGGATTGGAAGAATCAACATTGTGAAGATGTCCTTCTTACCTAAGGCAATCTACAAATTCAATGCAATACCCATCAAATTACCAGCAACATTCTTCTCAGACCTAGAAAAGACAACACAGGAATTCATATGGAAACACAAACATCCAAGAATACCCAGAACAATCCTCAGCAAAAAACAAAACAAAACAAAAAACAGCTTGGTATTGGCATAGGAACAGGCATATAGATCAATGGAATAGAATTGAGATTCCAGAAGCAAAACCTCAATTTCTCAACTAACTCATCTTCGACAAGGCCTCCACCACCTACCACTGGGGAAAGGAGAACCTATTCAGTAAATGATGCTGGGAAAATTGACTGACCACATGCAAAAGATTGAAACAGGACCCCTATCTATCCCCATGCACAAAGGTTAACTCCAAATGGATCAGAGACCTAAATGTAAAACCTCAAACCATAAGAACCTTAGAAAATGAAGGAAATACCCTCATGGAAATCGGAACTGGCATCCAATTCCTGAACAAAACCTGAAACCCACAGGTCATAAGAGAGAAGATAGACAAGTGGGACCTTATTAAACTGACAAGCTTCTGCACGGCTAAAGAAACCATCAAGAGAGCAGGGAGACAGCCTACAGACTGGGAAAAAATATTCATCAACACCAGGTCTGACAAAAGCTTAACATCCTGGATCTACAAGGAACTCAAACGTGCTGAAAAGAAAAAAACAAACAATCCCATTATAAAATGGGCAAAATATATGAACAGACACTTCACAAAAGAGGAGCAGCCAACAAACACATGAAGAAATGTTCAACCTCACTAATCATCAGGGAGATGCAAATCAAAACCACACTGAGATACCCCCTAACTCCAGTCAGAATGGCAATTATCAACAACTCAAAAAATAACAGTTGCTGGAGGGGGTGTGGCAAAAAGGGAACATTTCTACACTGTTGGTGGGAGTGTAAACTAGTGCAACCTCTGTGGAAAGCAGTGTGGCAATTCCTAAAAGCTCTAAATATGAACCTCCCATATGACCCTGCAATCCCCCTACTGGGAATATACCCTGAAGAACTCAAATCACTCTATAAAAAAGATACCTGCACACGTATGTTTATCGCAGCGTTGTTCACAACAGCAAGAACCTGGAAACAACCATGCTGCCTATGGAAAGAGGACTGGATTAAAAAATGTGGTACATATGCACGATGGAATACTACACAACCATAAAAAAGAACAAAATCATGAATTTCGCAGCAACCTGGATGGAACTTGAGTCTATAATACTGAGTGACCTCTCACAGAAACAAAGATCCGAGTATCACATTTTCTCACTCATATAACGAACCTTGAACATCCAATGTAATACTATAAGAAAATGACTGACGGTACTGGGAAACTATGGAGGGGGGAGGGAGATGGGATTAACAGTAGCAAATATCTGTCTGGGGAAGGAGAAACACCTCTTACCAACAGGGTGCCTGAATGAAACATAATTGTACACCTAACCCTTAACTGTACCCAAAAACCATAATAAAAAATATTGATTTAAAAAAAATAAATAAATACTACCTAAGTAATTGTAGCTGATTTAATTATCTCACTAAAAAATTTATATTTTGAAACTTAGTATTTGTTTTCCAGTTATTAAGAATAGGAAACTATAATCACACAAAAAATTATAAATTTAGAAACAAATATTGAGTACATAATATATTTTTACTATATATAATTTAATTTACTGGTGTCACCTATACCTGAAAGCATAGTACTTACTATAAGCTTCTAAAATAATCTTGAGTTCTTTGAATAGGAGGTACACAAAATAGAAAAGATAAAAATGTATTTAAATTGATGATAATTTACATGAGCTTTATAGTCTCTTCCATGTTGATTTAAAAAAATGCACTTAGCTTTTGATTTGAATACTATATGCTGTCTATTAATACTATTAGTCCACAATTGCTACATCTAAAGGTAAATATTGTGTCAAATTTTCTAATCTGTATTTTTTTAAACCTCAACTCATCTTTATATCATTTAAATAATGTTTCTGACTTTTTGAGATATCTAGCCATTTTTGAGACTGGCATTTTTTTTCCAATCTGACCTGTCATGCATTACAATTACAGAAAAAAGAATAGAACCTGTAATGATAAAAGAAATCAGCTAAGCATTTCCCAGAAATAATCTAGAGCAGAAAAAGAGGAATATGTTATGTCTAAGAAGATAATATTCTATTTCAGAAAATTCACTTGCAATACAACCCTTTTAGATATCTTGTTTTTCTTCTTTCATATACCATGATCAAAGACCGAGAAACAGGAATAATTAAATGTATATACATTTATTCTACTGAAAGAATAATTCATAAAGAGACAGTTTACCTTCAAAGAGAAAAATGAATCAAGGTCTAAGGTGACCAATTCATTATGAAAGAGTGAAAATAAATGACATGGCAAAGTTGGTGAAATCAGACATAAGTTCTCTCATTTCTTATCATTACTTGAGAATGTCCTTTCATTTTGGGAGGAGTTTATTAAAAAGAAATTCACATGAACTTCTGCTGAACCTCTGTAATAGGTGTAACTTGGCAAATGAAGAGCTCTGTGTTTGTGGATTGGAACTAGAAAAATATCATAGTGAAGCGATAAAAGGAAAACAATTTCTTAATTATACCACATTATATTTTGAGGCCAATACTTTTATGTATAAAAAATTATAATTGAGTACATTTATATATATATATAGTCAATGTGTCATATTAGAACTTGAATAAAAATTACCTATATTAAGCAATATCAACCTAATAAAACATTAAGAAAAATTTTCATTTTCCTTTCAATTAAAAAAAAAATCCATATTCTAGCCAGGTGTGATGACTCATGCCTGTAATCCCAGCACTGTAGGAAACTGAGATGGTAGGATTGCTTGAGGCCAGGAGCGCAAGACCAGCCTTCATGACATAGTGAGACTTCACCTTTACAAAAAATAGAAAAAAACATCTATATCCATGGTAATTCCAAAATTTGTAGTTGTCAAAGGCAAATAAGTATCAATATTATCAGGTGAATAATACTGATTTTTATAGTTATCATGAGATTTGGACATTATAATATGACTGACATGATGAATGAATTAGGTAGAATATTGTTAGATCAAAATATGATGTTCACAAGAATTGCATAACAAATCATAAAAGTATACATGGATTAAATGTAAATTAAAGGAGTATAACTCTATTACACCGTTGATTAATTCACTAGATCAACTGTAAGTACTTGAAAGTTTTTATTTAACTGATATTATATTTAGGTCTTTGATCCATTTAGAGTTGGTTTTTGTATATAGTAATAGGTAGGGTTCCTGTTTCAATCTTCTGCATGTGGTCAGTCAGTTTTCCCAGCACCATTTACTGAATAAGTTCTCCTCTCCCCAGTGGTTGTTGGTGGAAGCTTTGTCAAAGATGAATTGGTTGAGAAATTGAGGTTTTGCTTCAATTTCAAAGTATCTCTGACCTGATCCTTTGGTCTATATACTTGTTCTTATACCAATACCAGGCTGTTTTGATTATTATAGTCTTACAGTAAAGTTTAGTCTGAAGTGTGATACCTCCTGTTTTGTTTCTTTTGCTGAGGATTGTTTTGTCTGTGAGTGGTCTTTTTTGTTTCCATTTGAATTTCTGTATTGTTGATTCCATGTACAAGAAAAATGATGTTGGTAATTTAATGGATATTGCATTGAATCTGTAGATTTCCTTGGGTAGGATGTACATCTTAACAATGTTGATTTTCACTCTATAAAAAAGATACCTGCAAATGTATGTTTATCACAGCATTGTTCACAGTAGCAAGAACATGGAACCAACCGTACTGCCCATCAAAAGAGTACTGGATAAAAAAATGTGGTACATATACAAGATGGAATATTATGCAGCCATAAAGAAGAACAAAATCATGAAATTCACAGCAACCCAGATGGATTGAGAGTCTATAATACTGAGTGATCTTTCACAGAAACGAAGAACTGAGTATCACATGTTCTCACCCATAAGCGGACCTTGAGCAATTTTTGTAATACTATAAGAAAAGGATTGGCAGTAGCAGGAGACTGCCGGGAGGGGAGCAAGGAAGCAGGATTGGCAGTAGTGGGAATCTGCCTGGGAAAGGTGAGGGGATGCACCTCATCAATAAGGGTGCCTGCATAGTGAACATTTGCAATCCATATCTAGCCCTGGATTGTACCCCACATCTTTAAATAAAAATAAAAATTAATAATAATAATAATAAAACTTAAATTTTCCAACCCATTAGGATGGAATATGTTTCCATTTGATTGTGTACTTTCTGATTTCTTTGAGCAGTGTTTTGTAGTTTTCATTGTAAAGGTCTTTCACTTCTCTGGTTAGGAAGATGCAAGGTATTTCATTTTTGTGTGTGGCTATTTTGAATGGGATTGTGCCTTTTATTTGGTTCTCTGCCTGTTTGTTGTTGGTATATAAGAATGTGATCATTTTTTGCACATTTATTTTGTACCATGAGTCTGCCAAAGTCCTTTATCAGTGCAGGGAGGTTTTTAACATAGTCTCTTGCGTTTTCAAAGTATAGGATCATACCATCAACAAAGAGGGATAACTTAACACCCTCTTTTCCTGTTTGAATATCCTTGATTTGCTTCTCTTGTGTGAGTGCTCTAGCTAGGAAGGACTTCTAACACTATGTTGAACAGGAGAGTGGGCAGCCTTGTCCTGTTCCAGTTTTCAGGGGAAATTCTTCCAATTTCTGCCCATTTAGCAATATGCTCACGGTATAAGAGATAAGATAGACAAGCAGGACCTTATCGAACTAAAAAGCTTCTGCAAAGCAAAAGAAATCATAAAGAGAGCAGGAAGATAGCCCAATGGGAAAAATAGGATTTCCTAACTCTATATCTGACAAAGGCCTAACATCCAGGATCAACAAGGAACTCAAACTGCTGTAAGAAAACAACAACAATAAAAAAAGTCCTATTAAAAAGTGGGAAAACGATATGAATAGACACTTCTCAAAAGAAGATATATGAGCAGCCAACAGATACATGAAAAAGTGTTCAACCTCACTAATCATCAAAGAAATGCAAACTAAAACCACATTGAGATACCATTTAACTCTAGTCAGAATAGCCATCATTGATAACTCAAAATACAGCAGAGGTTGGAGAAGATGCAGGGAAAAGGGAACACTTCTACCACCATTGGCGGGAGTGTAAACTAATACAACCTTTGTGTAAAACAGTGTGGCAATTCCTGAAAGATCTAAAAATTCACCTTCCATATGACCCAGCAATCCCCATTCTGGGAATATACTCAGAGGAATTCAGATTACTCTATTAAAAAGATACCTGCATGTGCATTTTTATTGCAACAATATTTACAATAGCAAAACCATGGAACCAATTGTGCTGCCTATTGAAAGTGGACTGGATTTTTTAATATAAAAGTGATATAGCCGGGCTCGGTGGCTCAGCCTGTAATCCCACACTTTGGGAGGCCGAGGTGAGTGGATTGCCTGAGCCCGTGGGTTCGAGACCTGCCTGAGCAACTTGGCGAGACCTCATCTCCAAAAAATTAGCAGGGCTTGGTGGTGCCCGCCTGTAATTCCGGCTACTCGGAAGGCTGAGGTGGAAGGATCACCGGAGCCCAGCAGGTCGAGGCTGCGGTGGCCGGGAGCAGCTACTGCACTCCAGTCAGGACGACAGCATGAGACTCTAACTAAAAAAAATAAAAATAAAAATAAAATAAAATAAAAGTGGTACGCAGGCACAATGGAATAATATGCAGCCATAAAAACCATGGTCTCACTCATAAGTGGACCCTGAACATTTACTATAATACTATAAGAAAGGGTTTGACATTAGCAGGACACTGCCAAGGGAGGGTGGGGGGCACATCACATCAATAAGGGTAACTCCTGATCTCAAATCAGGTAAAGGGGATTAGAGGCCCAAACTTTACCTATAATGATGACCACTTGTCTAACTAATCATAAATTGTACCCCACATCTTTCAAAAAAAAAAAAACTGGACACGGTGGCTCAGGCCTGTAATCCCAGCACTTTGTGAGGCAGAGGTGAGAGGATTGCCTGAGTTCAGGGGTCTGAGACCAGCCTGAACAACATGGCAAGACCTCATCTCTACAACTAACAATAATAACAATAATAAAATTAGCCAGGTATGACGGTGCATGCCTGTGGTTCCAGCAACTTGAAAGACTGAGGCATAAGGATTGCCCAGCAGGTTGAGGTGCAGTAGCCATGAGAGTGCCACTGCACTCCAACCTGAGTGACAGAGTGAGATTCCGAATCAAAAAAAAAAAAAAAGACTGGTATATAAACTATTTTATGCCTGTTTAGAAATCCCAGCAAACTTATCTGTGATTTCATTCTGAAGCACATCTATTACAAGATAATTTGTATTAATTAGTAATACATTCACAGGCGGAAAACAATAATAACCATACACCCTGAAGTTAAAAACTACACACATTATTTGTCTTTTGTCATTTTTTGTAACATAGTGCCTGGCACACAATCAATATACAATATGTATTTGGAGAATAAACAAAACAATAAAAAAGATAATTCTAGTATACTTTTAACATTTTTTTTGTATTCTTTATTATAAAATGTGGGGTACAATTCAGGGTTAGGTATACAAATGTTGATTTTTATGCCCCTCCCTCCCCTAGCAGTTTCCCTCAACTGCCAATCTCCCTCCCAGCTCCCCTGACAGTTAAGCATGTAGGACTACTATGTATAAGGAGTTTGGAAGACCTCATTTTATTGTAACAACTAAATGCTGAACAAACTGGAAAACCATCTCTTAGGTCCAACAGAGATGTGAGATCACTGGGTAAACTGCGGCCAAATTAGAGAAGCAAACAGGTGAATACAGAGAATAATAATTACTGAAACAGGAAACTCATGAGTAGAAACTTCCTTGAGAGCCAGTACCAGGGTAGAAAACCCTAAACTGTAACTAATGAATTGATAATAGACTCAGTGTGGACAAGTATGAAAGTTAAAAACCCCAATCATAAGATGGTCCTCACAGTTTCATGAGTGTTTCTTCTAGGATCTTAACCAGATTCTCACAGTGAATATGAGAGAAAAATTTCTTCATGCTACTAGTAGGGAGAGGGGAAAAAGAGCCAAGTCGAAAATATGCCAGAGCAATATGTTCTTCTTAACAAGGTCTGCCCTCAAGAAAAACTAATTTACCAGAGTAACTTAGTATTTTGTTGCTATTATTTTTAACCAGAGTCTTAATGAACTGGGGGAAGGAAAATACCTAATTCTAACCTCCTCTAGCCTTCCTTTTCCACCTAAAGGGAGGGAAAAAAAAATAAAAAAGAAATTCTAGAGATTAAAAGAAAAAAAGACACTGTAATGGAAATGAAGAATGCCTTTAATGGGCTTATTAGTAGACTGGATATGATTAAGGAAAAAAATCTCTGACTTCAAAGATATGTTAGCAGAAACCTCCAAAATAGAAAATCAAAGAGAAATAACTGAAAAAATAAAAAACCATGGACACATTTTTTTAAGTGTAATGCAGTAATAAGAGAAATACTATGAGAAAATGGAAGAAAAAGGATAGAAGAAATATTTGATGGAGTAATAACTGAGTTTCCACCAAATTAGTGTCAGACATTAAGCCATAGATCTAGGAGGCTCAGGAAACATCAAGCAAGTTAAATGTCAAAACAAACTATACCCAGGCATATTATAATCAAACTGCAGAAAATTGAAGATAAATAAAAAATCTTAATAGAAAATGAAGGGAAAAATACCTTAAACTGTAAAAGAGCAAAGATTAGAATTATATCTGACTTCTCAGAAATAATACTAGTAGAGAATAGAAACAAAATTTAAAATGTATAGAGCAAAAATAAGCCAACCTGCCTAGAATTCTGTGCCCTGCAAAATTATGTCTCAAAAGTGAAATAAAAGAACTCAGACAGACACAAATGAAGAGAATTGATTATCAGTTGGCCTGCCTTTCAAGAAATATTAAATGTTTTTTAGAAAGAAGAAAAATGACATAGGTTAGAAATGCAAATCTATAAAAATAGAGGAAGAGCATTAGAAAAAAATTGAGTAAAGGTAAAATGAAAATTCTCATTTCTTACTTTTAGTTGAACAGACAACAGTTTAATCAAAATATTATCAATAATGTATTTAATTATGCGTGTTTATGTATGCTTATGTGTAACATAAGTGAAAGTAATGTTACAAGAAATAAAACAGAGGGATTAGTGTTGTTTTGTTATTATAAGGTATTTGTATTACCTGTAAAATGGTACAGTCATTTGAAAGTAGGTTTGAACTAGCTGTAAATGCATATTGCAAACCCTAGGGAACCACTAAAAACAATTTTTAAAAAGTATAACCAATATGCTGAGAAAATAAAGAAAATAAAACATATGAGATGCTCAATTAAAAGCATAAAAGACAGAAAAAGAGTGGAAGACTAGAAACTAGAAACAAGGAATGAGTGCACCAAATAGAAAATCATGACAAATATTGTAGATATTTATCCAACTGCATCAATCATCACTTTAATGATCAATAGCATAAATACACTAATTAAAGGCAGAGATTGTCAAAGTGGATCTAAAACAAGATCCAATTCAATGTAGTCTGCAAGAAACCCACTTTGAGTATAATAACACATATAAATCAAAAGTAAATAGAAGGAGAAAGATTTATGATGCTAACACTAATCAAAAGAAACTAGAAATAGTTATGTTAACTTCAGACAGTGTGAACTCCAAAACAAGGAAAGTTATCAGGGATTAAAAAAGCCATTACATAATGATAAAAGGGTCAAACTTCTAGAAGACAAACAATCCTTAATGTGTATGTGCCTAACATCAGCACATCAAACTACATAAGGCAAAAAAATGATAAAAATTAAGGAGAAATAGATGAATTCACTATTATAGTTGGAGACTTTAATACCACTCTATCAGAAATGGACAGATCCAGCAAGCAGAAAATCAGTAAAGACATAATTGAACTCAACAACTTTTATCAATCAACTAGATAAAATGGGCATCTGTAGACTACTTCATATAACAACAGCAAAATACACATTCTGTGTGATTTCTTAAATACACATTTCGAACCTAAAACTCCTTTAAAGTCTATTTAAAAAGCAAACATAGCCGGGCTCGGTGGCTCAGCCTGTAATCCCGTGCCTTTGGGAGGCTGAGGTGAGTGGATTGCCTGAGCCCGCGGGTTCGAGACCCGCCTGGGCGGCGAGACCTCATCTCTACAATAAATAAAAAAATCAGCTTGGGCGTGGTAGCGCGCACCTGTAATTCCGGCTACTTGGAAGGCTGAGGCGGAAGGATCGCCGGAACCCAGCAGGTCGAGGCTGCGGTGGCCGGGAGCGGCCACTGCACTCCAGTCTGGGCGACAGAGTGAGACTCCAACTCAAAAAAAAAAAAAAAAAGCAAACATGGTCACAATTATAAAACAGCCTTTTGATCTATGCATAAAATTACCATTCTTTCATCAATCCACAATGAAGCATATACAACACAGATAAACTCAAAGCTAAAATAAATATCTCAGAGGAAAAAAAAAACCTGCAATAAGAGAAAAAATTTAAGGTGAGAAGCAGAAGCACTATAGATTTTTTTTAAAATAGGAAATAAGGAAAGCAGACATACCTATGTTAATTTCAGACAGAGGACTCCACTCTGGAATTCAGAGAGCAGGGATACTATAAGAATCTCTTTCTTGAGATCAGTGACTGAAATATGTCTTGTCTTATGCTGCCTAAATTCTCTACCTACATGCTTATTAGATATCTGTGAAGAATGAAGGCATTTACGCATGTCTTTGATCATGGCTTACCTCAGTCTCAGCCTCCTCGGCTCAGCTCAGGTGATCCTTCCACTTTAGCCTCCCAAGTAGCTGGATTTCATGATTCCATGCACCACCGGGCACTTGCCACTGAACACATGCCTAGCTATAAACTGTGTATATACACATACATATATATGTGTGTATATATATATACATACACACACATACATATATACATAAATATATACACACATACATATATACATAAATATATACACACATATATATATATATATATATATATATATATATATATATATATGTATGTGTTGTTGTTGTTGTTGTTGTTGTAGAGGTGAGGGGTCCTGCTATGTTGCCTAAGTTGTTTTTGAACTCCTGGGCTCAAGCAATCCTCCTGCCTTGGCCTCCCAAAGTGTTAGGATCACAGGTGTAAAGCACCATGCCTGGTCTCGTGTTGTCTTTAAATCAATGTTAAACTTAAAAAACAAAAAACAAAAATCTTAAACTCACTTAAAATGAAGCCTCAAGATCCCATGGTTTTTGTTTTCACTCTGAATTGAAGAATTCTATTTGCCAAGTAATATTCTTGGGAATATTTGTTCTATAACCATCCAATGTTTAGTAAACCAAAAATGAGATCTAGTTTACTTGTCCTCTGAAGACCTACTCTTCCACTCTACCAACTTCTCTTCCTCTCTCCCTCCCTCCCTCCCTTCCTCTCTTCCTTCTGTCTTTCCTTCTATTATTTTGTCTATAAGGCACACTGCCCCAAATCTTGTGCTAAATTTTGGAAATACAAAGGTGAATTTAAAAATAGCCATTTATTGGGTAAAGTTCACCGTCTAGGATAGAGATTTCTTATGAGGAAACAGTTATATTCCTAAAGATTAATACATCATCACTTTGTAAACAAACAACATCCCAGTTTTCTTCATAGAGGCTATTTTTGATCTCTGCTCTGAGGGATTTTGATAATTTTCCACTGGTATTCGCAATACACTTGTTGACCACATACATAACAACAATTAACTGAGAAAAATACCTGTAATTATTGAACTAATCACATTCCTTCAATTAACTGTGTTATTCTCCTCTGAGATCATGATAAAAACAATCAACCTATAGTTAGAACCTAATACAGAATTGTGGGAGGAGGTTTCCAGTTTTGACAAAAGTTTTAGAAAATTTGAAGTGATAATTGCAATGTTATTTGTAGGCTCATAGGATTCCCAGTAATACATGAATTACACCAATTAGTTCTAATAGGGATAGCAGAGAAAGAAGCATGGAGTATTCAGAAATAATTTATATTGCATGAATAAACTGTTCCTTTTGCTCACACCAACAGGTTTTACGACTATATAACCAGTTACAAAATGAATTGAAAATAGAAATTGTTACTTACTGAAACTTTTCTTTCTGCAGAACTTTAAAAATATTTATAATTTTAATTTATTTTTGCTTTTAAAAATACCCTTTGGAGATAAATTATATGTTGGTGCTTTTCTTAAATATTTTATATATTTTATTTCACTTTCTTCTTGTCTGGTTTCTGACAATCCACTGTAAATTTCATCTGTTTTCTTCTATACTTAAGGTTCCTTTCCCCCTCTGGCTTCATTTAAGATGATTTTTTTTTAATTGAATTTGATTTGCCAAGGTGTAATTTGTGGGTGTTTGTTGGGGAGTGTATTTGCTGGTGTTCTCCTAGTCTACTTTCACTAGAGCCCAGTATTTCCCAGTATTTTGGGAAAGTTCTTGGCCATTGTTTTTTTAGTCCATCAAATAATTAACTAATTATTTTTTGTTATTTTAAAGATGTGGGACACAATTCAGGATTAGGTATACAAGTGGTCATCGTATGGGTAAAGTTTGGGCCTACCTTTGGTCACCCCATCACCTGATTTGAGATCAGGTACCATTGTTGATGTTGTGTCACCCGACCCCAGCAGTATCCCACTACCTCCAATCCCTTTCTTATAGTATTTTGGTAAATGTTCAGTGACGGCTTATGAGTAAGAACATGTGATATTCAGTTCATTGTTTCTGTGGAAGATCACTGAGTATTACAGACTCTAAATCCATCCAAGTTGCTGTGAAATCCATATGTTTGTCCTTCTTTATGACTGTGTAACATTCCATCATGTATATCTACCACATTTTTAAAATCAAGTCCAGTTTCACTGGGCAGCACAATCGGTTCCATGTTTTTGCTATTGTGAATAGTGCTACAATAAAATGCATGAGCGGGTATCTTTTTTGTACAATGATTTGAGTTCCTCCAGGTATATTCCCAGTAGGGGGACTGCTGGGTCATATGGAAGGTCAATTTCTAGTTCTTTTAGACACTGCCACACTATTTTCCATAGAGGCTGAACTAGTTTGCCTTCCTTCCAGCAGTGTAGAAGCATTTCCTTTTGTCTGCATCCTCACCAACATCTATTGTTTTTTGTTTTATTAATTATGGTCATTCTTACTGGAGTTAGGTGGTATCTCAAAGTGGTTTTGATTTGCATTTTTCTGGTGATTAGTGAGACTCAGCACTTTTTTATGTGTCTGTTGACTTCTAATATATCTTCTTTGAAGAAGTATCTATTCATGTTTTTTACCCACTTTTAAATGGGCTGTTTTTCTTTCTTTTTTTTCTTTTTTTCCTTTAGGCACATTTGTGTTTCTTGTAGATCCTGGATATTAGGCCTTTGTCAGATATACAGTTGGCAATATTTTTTTTCCTCATTTTGTTGCTGTCTTCCCTCTCTCGAAGGTTTATTTTGCTTTGCAGGAGGTTTTCAATTTAATGAAGTCCAACTTGTCTATCTTATCTTTCATGGCATGGACATCTGGAATTTTGATAAGGAATTGGTTGTCTATTCCTATTTCTATGAGGGGAATCGCCTGTGTTTTTAAGACTCTTAACATTTGAGGTTATATATTTAGGTCTTTGATCCATTTGGAGTTGAATTTTGTGTATGGTGATAGGTAGGAGTCCTGTTTCTATCTTCTGCATGTGGTCAGCCAGTTTTTCCAGTACCATTTACTGAATAGTTTATATTCTCCCTAGTGGTTGGTGGTAGAGGCTTTGTTGAAGATGTGTTGGTTGAGAAATTGAGGTTTTGCTTTCAGCATTTCTATCCTGTTTCATTGGTCTGTATGCCTGTTCTTGTACAAATACCAGGCTCTTTTGATTATAGTAGCCTTATAATAAAGTTTAAAGTCTAGAAGTGTGATACTTCCCACTTTGTTTCTTTTGCTGAGGATTGTCTTGACTATTTATGGTGGTTTATGTTTCCATATGAATTTCGGTATTGTCATTTCTATGTCTGAGAAGAATGATATTGGTAATTTAATGGGTATTGCACTGAATCTGTAGATTGCTTTTGGTAGGATGGACTTCTTAACAGTGCTGATTCTTCCAATCTTTGAGCATGGGATATTTTTCCGTTTGTTTGTGCCTTCTTAAATTTCTTTTTTTTTTTTTTTTTTGAGTTGGAGTCTCACTCTGACACCCAGACTGGAGAGCAGTGGCTGCTCCTGGCCACCACAGCCTCGACCCACTGGGCTCAGGCGATCCTTCCACCTCAGCCTTCCAAGTAGCCAGAATTACAGGCATGTGCTACGATGCCGGCTAATTTTTTGATTTATTGTAGAGATGAGGTCTCTCCATGTTGCCCGGGCAGGTCTCGAACCCGCGGGCTCAGGCAATCCACCCACCTCGGCTTCCCAATGCCCTGGTATTACAGGCTGAGCTACCGAGCCAAGCCTCTTAAATTTCTTTGAGCAGTGTTTTATAGTTTTTATTGCAAAGGCCTTTCACTTCTCTGGTTAGAAAGATGCCGAAGTATTTCATTTTTTTGTGGCTATTGTGAATGCGATAGTGTTTTTTATTTGATTCTCTGCCTATTTGTTGTTGGTGTATAAGAACCCAACTGTCTTTTGCACATTTATTTTATGCCCTGAGACTTTACCAAAGTCCTTTATCAGTGCAAGGTTTGTGACTGATTTTCTCAGAATTTTGAGGTATAGGATCATATTATCTGCAAAGAAGGCTAACATAACTTCCTTCTTTCCTATTTGGATACACCTGATTACCTTCTCTTCTCGCAATTATACTACTTTCTCTAGTCTAATTGCTCTAGCTAGGACTTCCAACACAATGCTGAACTGAAGAGGGGAAAGTGGGCAGCTTTGTCTTGTTCCAGTTTTCAGGGAAATGCTTCCAGTTTCTGTCCATTTAGCAGTGCTCATTGTGGGTTTATTGTAGATGGTGCTTACTATTCTGAGGTATGTTCCTTCATTGTTTTGGTATTCAAGGGTTTTTATCAAGAGGAAATGCTGAACTTTTATGAAGTACTTTTTCTGCATCTAATGATATATTCGTGGGTCTAGTTTTTACATCTGTTGATATATTTAATTACACTTATGATCTTGCAGATGTTGAACCAGCCCTGAATCCCAGGGATGAAGCGGATTGGTCATGGTGGATTATTTTGAGCTGTAATTTGGATCCGATTTGCTAGAATCCTATTGAGAATTTTTACATCTATGTTCATCAGGGATATTGACCTGTAGTTTACTTTTTTTGTTGGATCTTTGCTTGGTTTGGGTATCAATGTGATGCTAGTTTTGTAAAAGGATGTGGGGAGAGTTCCATCATTCTCAATAGCATAGAATACTTTCAAGAGGCTTGATATCAGCTCCTTATATATTTTGTAGAATTTTGCTGGAGATCAGGGCTTTTATTTTTATAGGTAGTTTTCTTATGATGGAGTCAATTTCCTTGTTATTATTGATGTATTTAATGTCTCAATGTCTTCTTAATTCAACCTTGGGAGTTTGTGTGATGTCAGGAAGTCCTCCATATTTCATTTAGGTCATCGCATTTTTTCCACACAGGTGTGCATAGTTATCTCTGATATTCTTTTGTATATCTTTGGGTCAGTTGTGATTTGATCTTTTGCATTTCTGATTGTTTTTATTTTGGCTTTTTTCTTGGTCATTTCTTGACTAGTGGTCCACCAATCTTGTTTATCTTTTAAAAAAAACAACTTTTTGTTTTGCTGATTTTTTTTCTATATATTTGTCTTCTATGTAACATACTTAGGCTATTAATTTGGAGATCTGGATTGTTCTGCCAAAGTTAGGGTTTTGGTGGCCTTTTCTTTCCAGCTCCCATAGGTGATTTCTTTGGCTACTAACTTATGATCTTTCCGTTTTCTTGATGTGTATTCATAGAGGTATAAATTCCCCTCTTAGAACTGTTTTCATGGCATTCCAGAGGTTTTGGTAAGATGTTTTTTATTTTCCTTTGTTTCCAGAAGTCTTTTTATTCCTGTTTTGATTTCTGTGCTAACCTAGTAGTCATTCAGCATCATGCTGTTTAGCATCCATGTCTTTGTGGGTTTTGGAGTAATTTTATTGGTGTTGATATTTTTTTTATTCCAGTGTGGAATAAAACAAAAACAAAACAAAAACAGGAAAATCAAACAGACACACACAAACACACACACACCCTTCACAAAGCAAAAGAAGAAAGAAGGAAATGAGAAAAAACAAACAAACAGGGGAATGCAAATTGAACCCTTACACATACATTCACAGACACACACATTAACCTAAAAAAGAGAACAGCAACAAAAACTAGAAGATGAACCCTCGATCATTCATGTATGCACATAAACAGAAAACAAAAAAAAGAATGAAAGAAAAAATAGAAAAAAGAAAAAAGATGGGAGAAATGCAAATCAATTCCTCACATACATATTCATGCACAAAGAAAAAAATAAGAAAAAAAAACTTTTAATAAAAACCTGCCCTCTTGTGGCAGGTTCTGCAATTGTTTCTCTCAGCTGCTCACATGTAAGCCCCGTCGCTGTCTCCTGCAGAACTGCAGCCTCATTCACAAACTTCCCAGTGTGCAGACCTGGAAAGAAGGGAGCAGTGGGGTTGGGTGGGGCTGTAGTCTTTCCCTCCCACTCATTTATTGTCAGGGAGATCCCCTCCAGTGGGGAGGTCCAGGATTGTTTCCTCTGCAAGTACTATAGGGGGGGTGCCACAGTCAGGCTTATCCTGTAGTAATTCCCCATTGCAGCTGACATCCAGGCTCCACTGGGGTTCTTCCCTCTCAGCCATGTCCCAGCTGCATGGGTCTGATGTTCAGAGGATTGCTGGAGAGTAGGGCATTGAGCCAGCTCCAGATTCAACACTGATATCTTCAGGGGGTCTTTCTCATCCTTTTGTGGTCACATCCTTTGTCCCACAGCTGAATCAGGATATGAAATGTGGTGTGTGATATTCAGCACTAGTCCTGTCCTTCTGAAGTTTGTGCTTTTAGGATATTCCCTCTGGGTCACAATCAACCAATGAGTAGTTAACCCACCAGTCACAGAGTCCGGGTCTGTCACTCCATGGTGAGCAAGCAAACTGGGAGCACTTCCCTTCTCAGTTTCTGATAATGGAAGGGTACCTGTTTTGTCTTCTCCAGGGGGCTCTATCTCTGACTTCCTTGCTGTGCTCCCTACAACCCTTGCTGCCAATATCCAGCCAGGCACTGTGGAGTTGAGGCCGAGCCTAGAGCTGGCAATCTCTCCTGACAGCTTCTTTCCTGGAAGGGCTTTTCTGATTTTTAAAAAATGACGCTTGGCTTCTGCACCCTGGGAAGCACTAGGGACTAAGCACTGCAACTGCAGCCACTTCACCATGAGATCCCTGGCCACTTGCTCCTGAATTCCCAGTCAGCCACTCACATGCCCACTTACTCACAGACACATATGCAACATTGTCCATACACTCATTCACTCACACTGGGACTTGCATATTCCAACTTGCTCTACCATTATCTTCCTCCACCCTTTTCAACCATTGCTATCACAAATATTTTTTTCTGCTGTTTTCTTTGTATCTTTCAAGTAATCTAATAACATATATATTACACAGTTTGAAAAAGTCCTGCAGTTCTTTGATACTTTTTTTTGTTTTCAATTCTGTTTCCTCATAAGCACATTATAAACATTTTTAATTTGGCCATATTAGTTTTTCCTTCTAGAATTTTATTTTGATCCTTCTTAAATGCTTTATTTCTCTGCTTACCTTACACACTTGTTTTGCATGTTATTTAATTTTGCCATTAAAACTCAGCATAATAATTATAGCTATTTTAAATTATCTAATAACTCAAAAATCTGTGTCACATCTGATTCTGGTATAATATGATTCTGTAATCAACTGGAACCCTGTTGGGGTGGTGGGAAGGCAAGGTATAAAGGTGGTGCATAATATTTAGATTAAATCTTCATCTTTTAGATGGCCTGTCTCTCAGCTCTGATTCTCACAATTGTTTTTTCAGTCATATTGCTTCTTTTCCTCCTGCCCTCTGCTCCTTTCCCTAGTTTCAGTCTATGTAGTCTGTTTCTGACAGCTTTCACAACTATTGCTTGTGTTTTTTCCCTCCTTTATGAGATACAGGGCTGGAGGGAGGAGCATGGAGTAAAAGGAATTCCTATTCCTCTATGGGGATAATGCACTGGCAAACATTTTCTGCCTATGTAGTAGGACTTGTAGTTGAGATTTATTATTTATTTCAGTGATTACTCTTCCTCTCTGCCTGCCACAATGAAGAGGGGGTTTTACTTGGATCTCATTTGTGGGAATCTAGTGGATTTCCTGTAGGTAAATCCCATGAATGTGATGGACCTCCCCCCTAAAACTGATCATAGGCATTTCTCACTTTCATATTTATCCACACTCAGCCTCTAGCAATTCATCAAAATTACCACTTCTTCTGGTTTAGGGCTTCTGAGTTCCTACAATTTTTGGATTCTGCTGCAATTAAACAGATCTTGACTGTATTTCTGGATTGCACTATCTGTCCAGATTAGGAGATAGCAGTTTTTTCTGCTTCACCAGTTTTCTAATGGTTCCAAGAAGACTTATTGACAGTCTTTACCAGCTCTGTTTTATAAAGATGAAAATGAAAATTTTCAAGTTTTTTATACAGCAGAGATAAAACTGGATGCATTGTCAACAAAATATATCTATTATTTTTAGATTTCACTGATAATTTTTTTTTTTTTTGAGTTGGAGTCTCACTCTGTCGCCCAGACTGGAGTGCAGTGGCCACTTCCGGCCACTGCAGCCTCGACCCGCTGAGCTCCGGCGATCCTTCCGCCTCAGCCTTCCAAGTAGCCGGAATTACAGGCATGCACTACCACGCCCGGCTGATTTTTTGATTTATTGTAGAGATGAGGTCTCGCTGCCCAGGCAGGTCTCGAACCCGTGGACTCAGGCAATCCACTCACCTCAGCCTTCCAAAGGCGCGGGATTACAGGCTGAGTCACCGAGCGCGGCTGATAATTTTCTTACTTCATCATTTCTTCCATATGATATTTATTAAAAAGTACTTTTTATTTTATTTTATTTATTTATTTTTATTGCTTATCTATTATTTATTTATGTATTTGCTTTTATCAGTGCAGACTAAATGGTTTTTATTTAATAAGACATAATAATTCTGTAAATGTTTATTTTAATGCTCAAATTGTTCCAGATTTGGCCAGAGAAAAGCCAGTCAAGCTGATTCCTGAGAACATCTGAGCAATCTTCATGATCTTGATACTGTCTTTCTGACACAAATTATATCACTGGAACATTTTTTATTCCCTTATCTTAGTGTAGGAGTTAGCCATTTATTTCAGAAACTTTAGTATTTGTTAATGGAAATTAATATTTAGAAACTGAGATTTGGACACATATTGTTTACCTCTGGTCTTTTCCCTTTTCATATTTATAATTCCCTTTTTTAATGGTAAAAATTTTGGCTCCAATAATTCTGAGCATACTTACTCATTCAGTAAAAGAATATCTAGAAAGAATTTTTAGATTTATTAATCCATCATTACAAAAAACAAATCTGCCAGTTAAAGTTTAATATTTGTTTGCAGTCTTTATTTTTTAGGTAAAGTTTATGTATGACAAATGCATGAAACTTTAGGATACAGTTCTGTGAGTTTTAATAAATTTATACCCCCTTATAACCCACTCTCCATCAAAATAAAGATAATTTCTATCACTTCACAATGTTTTCTAAAATCCTAAATTTTTTTCTTTTTTTTAGTTGAAGTCTCATTCCATCGCCCAGGCTGGAGTGCAGTGGCAAGCTCATGGAACCCCAGCATCGTCTTGCTGGGCTCAGGCAATCCTTCCACCTCAGCTTTCCCTGTAGCCAGATCTATAGGCATACACTACCACACCTGGCCATTTTTTGATTTATTGTAGAGATGAGGACTTGCCAAATTGCCCGGGCTGTTCTTGAACACCTGGGCTCAGGCAATCCCCTCACTTTGGCCTCCCAAAGTGCTGGAATTACAGGCTGGCTGAATCCTACACTTTAAATACCAAAAGGGAACATTTATTACTTTTCTCATGATAAATAATTTTGAATTTTTAATAATTTCATATAAATGGAAGCATAAAGTATGCTCCATTTAATTCACTCACTAAAAAGTCTATGAGACTTATCCATTTTGTTGAATATATCAACAGTTTTTTTTTCCATTTGAAAGCTGAATAGTTTTGCATAACATAAAAAATAATGTGCTTATTCATTCTCCTGTTGATGGACACTTAGATTGTTTTCATATTCTAGCAACTATGGATAGAACTGTTATTAAAATCTTTTGTGTATTATGTTTGCTTTTCTCTTGAATAAATGACTAGAGGAAGAATAGGTGGGTTGTAGATTATGTGCTTGTTTAGGTTCAAGAGAAAGTGCTAAATAACTTGTCAGAGGTTCCATCAAAGAGAACACCATTAGCAATATATAAGTGCGTTCCAAATCCACATCCCTCCTAACATTTCACATTGCCAGAATTGAAAGTTTTACTATCAGCATATGTCTCATGTGATTTTAACTTGCATTTCTCCAGTGACTCATGCTGTTGAACCTATTTTAATCTGTGTATTGGCCCTTTGTTTATTTTCTGTTATGAATTGTTTATTCAAATCTATTGCCAATTCTTTGTTACGCATTTATTCTTTAGTTTTAAATTACATAAGCTATTATATATTCAGGATACGTACTTTTTTCTGATATGTGTTTTGCAAATGTTTTTTTAGACCACAGTCTATTCATATTTTTACAGCGTCATATGATGAGAAAATGCTTTTAAATTTCATGAGGTCTAATTTATCCTTTTTTTCCCTTTATGATTGATATTGTTGAGTAAGAAAGATGTAACTACTAGAGATCTCAAAATAATCTGTCTTTTCACCTGGAAACTTTATTTCAATCATTTTATATAGATCTATGATCCATTTCTAATTATTTGTATGTGTGCGTGTGTGTGTGTGTGTGTGCAGGTTTGTAATGTAAGACATGGATAGTGTGGGTTTGTAATGTAAGAACTAGATACATTCATTTTTGTCCATAAGCCCACCTATTTTTTCTAGCCTATTTATTAAAAAGAGATTTTTTATTTCTATTGACTTTCATTGATGACTTCAGAAAACAAACTACTTTCTATATAATATGAACCAACTTTTGGGCTTTTTATTATAGTCCAACCAACTTTTGGACTTTTTATTATAGTCCATTGATCTATTTATCTAAGTAATGTTTAGAGGAAAATTTATAACTGTAAATGCCTATGTTAAAAAATAATTGATGATCTTAAATTAATAATCTAACCTTCCACCTGAAAATATAGAATAGAACTAAACCAAAACAAAGCAAAGGGAAAAAAATTTTACAGCAGAATAAATAAAATATTGTAGAGGAAAACAATAGGAAAAAAACCCTAAATATTGCAGAGGAAAGCATTGAGAAAAAACAAAAAAACAAAAAAAACCCCAAAGTCCATAGTTGGTTCTCTGAAAAGATCAACAACAAAACTATATTTAAACTTTAAAAAAATTAAATATTTATGTTACTAAAATTAGGAATAAAAGAGAGGACAATTTTACAGACCTTAAAGAAATAAAATGTTTATATGTGAAAAACTATAAACAATTGTATACCAATATATTAGTTTAACTAGATAAAATTGACACAGTCCTAAAATAAATAAAACTATCTAAACTGACCCCAAAATCTGAATAAGCGTTTAAAAGTAAAGCCCAATTTACTTTCAGTGAACTTTAGAGAAAAATAAAGAATTAAACCTACTCCTATGTGAACTGTTCCAAAAAAAATAAGAGAGAGAGAGAGAGACATAAATTCATTCTACAAAAAAAAAAAAAAAAAAAACACAACAAATTAAATTGATACCAATACTGGATAAATGCATGACCAAAAAAACCTTACTGATCAATATCTAATATGAATATAGATCCTCCCCTCAAAAATCCAAATCTTTCAAACCTCAAAAATATTAGTAAATCAAATTCAGCAATGTATAAAAAGATTATACATCATGACAAATTGCGATCTATCCTAGGAATTCAAGATTAGTTTAATATCTAAAATAAAAGAAATTACATTCATGAAATAAAAGAATCAAAAAACCCCACATGATCACATCAATAGATGAAATTATAGTATTTGACAAAATCTGACATCCTTTTATGAAAAAAATAATCTGCTACAGTAGAGTGAATTTCTTTAACCTGATATAGGGCACTGAGGAAAAACTCACAACTAGCATCATTCTCAATGGTGAAAGACTGAAAGCTTTTCCATCGGGATCAGGAACATGAAAAAATCATCAATCCTACCCACTTCTATTCAACATTGTAAAGGTGGTACTTGGCAGGTAATTTAGGTGAGAAAAAAATAGGCAGCCAGATTGCATATGAATAAATATTTGTGATTGATGGCATAGTATATAGACAATCTTAAGGACTAAAATTAAAAAATGAAACTAACAAATGAGTTTAATAAGATTGTAGGATACACAATCAAATGTACAAAAAAACAATTTCAATTCTAAATACTACCAAAAAAATATAAAATTGAATACAATTACATCTATAATAGCATTAACAAGAATAAAATGCTTAGTAATAACTTTAATGGAAGAATTGCAAGACTTGTACACTGAAAACTATGAAACTTTTTAACAGTAAATAATATATAAATAAATGGAAAATATTACACATACTGGGGGTATCCCCCCAAAATAATTTATGTATAAAAAATTGTGGATTTATTCTTACATGTTTGAACTTCAGTCACCTTCAAAGTACTCTCTGTTTGATGCAATACACCTACCAGGATGCTTTTTCCATTCCCCAAAATGTTTTAAACTCATGAATTTGGGTGCCTTTTAGTGCTTCTGCCATTTTTTGTTTCACCCTTTCCACATTGGCAAAATGCTTCTTTTCAAAAGTCTCTTGGGTAAGATCAGGTCAATAGGAAGGGTGGGGTATAGGGGTTCATACCATTTATAGTCCAAAACTGCTGAACACTCAGTGCAGTGTGGGCAGGTGCATTGTTATGGTGGAAGAATTAGTTACCTGTTTGTCACAACTTGGGACATTTCTTCCACAAATCGCAGCACAACCTTCTCAATATTGCCAGATAAAACCTTTGGTTGAATGTCTGATACAGAGGTATAAATTCTGAGTGTACTACAGGGACCTACCCTCCAAAAGATAATTCTAATTTATTGGGGGGGGTCCCCCTGCCTACATGAGTTAGGGCATGATGTTAATATTGTTAAAAGACAATACTCCCCATATTGAGTACAGATTTTATGCAATTCTATACAAAACCCAACTGAATTTCCTTCAGAAATAAATGATCTTAAAATGTATACAAAAATACAAGTGACCTAGCAGAGTCAAAACAACCTTGAAAACTGTATGAAGTTGGAGGACTCACACTTAACTGATTTTAAAGTTTCAAAATGTACTATTTATTAGTACTATTTATTAGAATAGTGATACTAGCATAAGAATAAGCTTAAATTAGCCAGGTGTAGTGGTGGGTGCTTGTAGTCTGAGTTACTCAGGATACTGAGGTAAGGGGATTCTTGAGTCCAGGAGTTTGAGGCTGTAGGGTGTTATGATTGTTCCTGGGAGTGGCTACTATACTCCATGTGGGCAACATAGCAAGATTCTGTCTAAGTAAATAAATAAATATTTAAAAGAGAAAACCATAGACTTAAACATCAGTAAGTCAGAATTAAGAGTCCAGAAGTTGTCAACTCGTGTATTTCTGGACAATTAATTTTTTGACAAGAGTGCCAAGACCATTAAATAAGGAGACAGACATTTCAACCAGTGGTGTTAACATAACTGAGAAGGTGTTTTTAAAAGAATGAAGTTGGGTTACTACCTCAGACCATATAAAAAATTAACAATATATTGTAGACGTAAATATAATAACTGGAACTATAAAGTTTTAGAAGAAAATATAGTCATAAATCTTTATGTTTTCAGATGAGGCAATGAATTCTTAGCTATGACAATGGAAGCACAAGTAACAATAAAAAGATAAATTAGGCTCATCAAATTGAAAAATTTCTTCCAAAGTGAGAAAAGGAATCTTAAACTATGTTTTCTTTTCTCTTCTATATATATAGCAATACAAATTCCTGGCTCAAAACTTACTTCAGCGTAGAAGCAAATAAACAAACAAAAAATCCTGGAAGATGCAGGTTGTAATGCAGGCATAAAAAAAAAAAAAATAGTGGCCGCTAAATTAATTTTGTTATTTCTTTATTTTTTGTCTTATAATTTCTTTAATTTTAACAATTCAGTGTTTGAAAAATTACTAATTTCATTTAGAAATGCAAGCTTCCTACTTATGTTGAAAAATCTACAGATCTTACATTAGTCCATCGGGTGTACTGTTAACACTTAGTTGGGTCTTGAATTTCCAAGTTCTCTTCTGTTGTCTGCATCTTTATCATGGCTATTAATGAAATTCAGTTTTGTATTAACATTAAGTCTCTGAAGTCATTGAATTTGACATCCCCCAAATGGAAAATGATACACAAAATTTAATTCTGGTCTATGAGGAAATAAAAAAAAAAAAAGAAGGGAAATAATCAAAAGGGCCACTGGACAACTCTTCAGAAGACTGTGTGTAAGTATTTCCAAGTACTTCTATCACTAGGAGGTTTCAGCTTGCAATGATGTCTCAATTCATCATCTACTTGAACTAACGTGATACCTCTTACCACACCCTCTTCTTTCTCTCCCTTGCTTTCCTGAAATCTAAGTACTAGTTCATGAACAATAAAGTCAGTTCAGGCAATGTGTACATAATAAAAATTACAATTCTAGACATATCATTATGTAAAGCTTATCATGTATGGGCTGAGATTTTAGAAAGTCAAATAATATTTTACTTCTGCTAAGTTATAGGTCAAGATCATATCAAGGCTAATGTTTTAAAAGATAAATCATAATTCCAATCCTATAAAAATAATTTTGAATTTAGGAAGAAAATAATTTGCACATAGGCGTTTAGAACTTCTTAAAGTTTGGGACATAATAGATGCATCAGTGGGTAGATAGAGATAGAAAGATGAAGAACAGATAAACCTGATAAATCCAAGTTAAGTTGCTTTCTCCCAGAGGAAGTAAATGATTAATTTTCTTATATTTCATGTTATTAGAACAAATGCTTTCTCATGTTGTTCTGATCTCTTACTTTATGTTATACTATACTAAATAACAATAAAAACGAACTAAAGATCTGAAATTAAGATAATAAACATAATTTACTTCATAAAATATATAATTTATTTTCATCTTCTTATCTTTCTAATTTAGTCTGATAAAATAACATTACCAAATAATTTTGCCAAAATTTTAATAATTAAAATCCTAATTTACTTTGACTATGAAAAGGAGATTTTAGAGTCTACATCATGGCCTGTGTAGCTGTAAAGCTTTTTACAGTTCTACTGGGCTACCTTGCTTTATGCTGGTATTTTGTAATTTATTTTCTGGTATAATTCTGAAAGTAATTTACTTTTTTTCAAGATAGAAATAGTTCAACTAGTGACAATATTGTCACAACAAAAACTCAGGTGCTCATGTATTCAGGAAATAGGTTGTCATATAATATGACTTTCTGAATATTTCAAATAATCAAAAAAAATTAACAGGGAACCCACCTACCACAATACGTTTGAACAGTGCAATTTTTGACATGTGCAGAGAAATTACCAAGAATATTTTATACTACTAACTTAGGTATTTGGCTCATTAGAAATCAACCTAAAAATGAAAGAAAATATTAAAATTTGCCTATAACAATTTGAAAATAAGTCTATAGCTTTATTGTTGTCACACTGAAGTTATCAATCCATTTTGACATTGGATTGACACAGCCTTAGGCTGTTTTCTGATTTTTTTTTTTTTTACATAGGCTATTCTGCAATCGAGGAATATAGCTGGTATTTTAGTTATATGTACAGAGATAAATTATTTCATACACTTGGTTGCATTTTCTTCCTACCCCACACATACACCCCCACAATCTACCCCATGATAACTTTATTGTAAACTGAGAGGTTAAAATGTAATTGACAACTGAGCCTTATATGACATCCCACAGCAGCCTTCATGAAAACTTCATTTGTTAAGAATGACTTACACACAGTACTCTGAGAGAAAGATAGTTTGAATCTATCTCCTCTAACATCATCCCGTCTTTTAGCAAGTCCTAATTGCTAGAGAAAGACTTTCTCTAACATCATCCCATCTTTTAGCAAGTCCTAATTGCCAGAAAAAGTCGTAAAATAGAGGAAGTTCTTTATCATAGAACTCTCCTGAATTTTCTTCATTTAGTCTTTCAAAATTATTTCTATAACGATAACTTAATTTTTATATGTCTGTAGTTCTGACCACAGACTCTCATCTTGCATATGCAAACGATTTTTGCTATTTGGAGGCATGATTTTCATTTCAATCTTGCTATTGCAAAATTCATCTCCTTCTCGTGATTCCTCAAAATGCGTTTGCTTTGCAGCTACTAACCCAATTCTGTCAATGAGATTTTGCCAGATGACTTTTCTAGATTCTATGTCAAGAAAACATGGAATCACAAGCAATACACCTTTCTTTTATAAATCTTTTATGTTTTCTATATCACTGAATCCTGTTAATTATTAATTTGAAATTGGTTCCAATTTGATACTTCTCCTTGTCTAGCAGAGGAGGTTGTAAGAAACATGATCATCATTGCTTCTACCTAATTACAACCGTCCTGAGTATATCTCCCTTTTTCTATTTTAGCAATGTTAATAACTTATTTAATCTACTACTATAACAGACTATCAGAACAAATTTTTTCCAAAAATGTATTTCACAAGCCTTTGAATAATGATTAAATATTCATCTACTCTCTTGCACATTTTAGAAAAACATTTAATATTTTTGATTACAACTTTAAATAAATGCAAATGATGTAAAAATGTATCTCATTGTGACAGCCCTGTTAAATTACAATTTATATGTATTCAAGAAATTGACATACTATAACAATTCAATAAAACTATTATCTATTAAAATAAATCAGTAACTTCATTACTAATTGTTGGAAAATTTTCACCTACTATATTTCTAAAGAACTCAGAAAAAATCTTCCTGAGTATTGTATGATTCTAATAGATATCTCTGATCAGTTTGATTCAATATAAAATTTGGCTTTTCTTTGCTTGAATATTTTAAATATGTTATCTTCTTGTCTTATGATATTAAGTATTTTCAAAAAGACTGATGCCAAATTGATTTTTCTTCCTTTATAATAAAAATAAGTATCCCCAATTTTTTTTCTACCTACTAAGAGCCACTACTTTTACTGGAATATGTCAATATGTGGGACATTTTGTGTTGAATATTTTATGCAATAAATTGTGATATTGCAATATTTTGTTTCCAGTAAAATTATTTTTAAGTAAAGTATAAAATTTACATTTCTGTTGAATTGCTTTAGTTTTCCTTTTGAGAGTTATTACTTTAGTTATGCTAGCTTGTCTATTTGATTTTTTCATTTCTTTGAAAATATTAAAATTTCATTTTAATAGTTTATATCTTATGAAATTACTCATGTTTACTTCTGTCTCTTCTAATTCAGTCTTTATTTCTTATATGACTTTTTTTTTACGTTCTAATTATTTATTGTCCTATCTCTTTCTTTCAAATATTTTCTTAACCTCATTTCCTATTTTTATTTCTAATTGAAGCTATTGTTTCAGAACTTCAATTATTTTTGTATTAATTTTAACTCAATTTAAATATAAGGTTATGTTTTTAAACTTACTTTACTAGCAGGTCTTTCTGATATGATTTCACTCTTTTAGGAGTGCTTCCTGCTCTTTTCTTTTTTTAATAATTATTTCTATGGAAGCACAATTATTTAGGTGTTAAATTTTTTTAAATTAAACTAATGTTTCTGTATTTTTCAGAAGGTATTTATGGGCCAGCATAGCTTTTCTAACTTTACCATTCTAGAGTTTTTTTCTTCTATTTTATAAAGTGATCAAATATGCTAAGATATCTCTTCCCTGAACTTCTTCTATGCATTCCCATGTCTTTGTCTTGCTTGTTTCCGTCATATTTTCAGCACTTTCTTCCCAATGAAGGGTCTTATTCTGAATGTGAGCTTTGACATCTTCGATTCCATATTTCATAAGGCCCAGACTGTCTCTGTCCTTCCTTCTAAACAGTCACTCATTCATTTAGAACTGAAAATTTCTTCTTAGTTGTGGATGCTTTTGGCAGTTTAAACTGGGTTATGTGACAATGAATATTTTGGATGACTTGGAAGATCCTCAGTCCCAAGGTTGTCAGAATTCAGCCCTAGATTGCTTTTCTTCTGATCCCCCTCCTGCAGTTTCTGATTCGGTGCTGGTCTTGTAAATTTGCGCACACTTATGTTTTAAAGGTCATGAAATCATTTTGACATGCAATTCTATATAGATACTTTCATGAGACTTTTAGTTTTGCTAATTATCTTTCTTTATTAAAATTAAAATATGGGGAAAGATTCACAAAGTATTCCACCATTGCATCTATCTATCTAGAATTTGCTCTGGCCTATATTTGGACAAAATTTTAAATATTATGGATTATTTCTAACCATCGTTTTCTTAAATTTTATTTATGGTGGGGGGTCTACTAATATCTTTGGCTGCTTTTCTCACATTATAATAATACAGATAGAATTTCAATATCCCACATAAAAGTGGACAAAAATTTTTGAAGGAGAAATTCCTTACATTGTGATACCTTAACGTTTGACTCCTGTAACTCTGATTTAATTATAAAGCCCAGAATGTGTATATATGCATAAAACTACTCAATTTAATTCTGAAACTTAGTATGGTCAAATTTTCATCACAAATATATAATTTGGAATTCATAAACTAATGGTCAAGGCAACTGCTACCATTCAGAAATACCATTACAAGTTAAATGCACAACTTCCTCAAATGAGTTATCTCCAAGAATCTTTTCACTCATGCTTATCTAAGATTTGGGATTACTTTCAATGGAAATTCATATGTTCTATTCATTAGATGCTTTTGAGTGTATACTCTAATTTCTGACTGAATTAAAATATAACAATATACACGATTTTCATATAAAATTTACATTCAACATAATGTCATTCATTCCAGCATATAACCTCCTTTCTGGAATAAATTTCATTTTTATCTCATAATAAACTTACATAAAGTCACATCGTTTCCTTAATTTTGCAACTCTTTTTAGTATCTATTAATATCACCACATATGCATTCATATTTACACATACAAGGGAGAGTTATTAAATACATTATCAATATATCGTATTTCTTGAAATATTTTCATCCATCCGAAACAATTGTTAGTCATTAATGCAACTTTTTCTTGCTTCTATTCTTGCCAATCTACATTCTCTTCTCAAAAGAGCATCAGGAGAAATCTTTAAAACTGTAAGTCAAAACATGTCACTCTTTTGTTCAAAACAGTACAGTAGCTCCCCATTTCAGTAATAGTAAAAACAAAAGTCCTTTCTATGGCCCATGTTTTACTACAAAATCTGGTTCTCCTCATGTATCTAGTCTTCTATCCCACTCATTCACTCTTCCACCAGCTTCATGGGCATACAAATTATGTCTAGTGCTCAAAAAGACCTCAAACTTTGTTCAGTTCTGTGTTGTCACCATCTTCCTATATTTAATGTTTTTTGGGAGGAGGGCACATAACATCAATAAGGGTACCTGATCTCAAACCAGGCAAAGTGAAGACCAACGGGAGGCCCAAACTCTACTTGTACTATGAGCATGTGTATACCTAATCCTGAATTGCACCTCATATCTTTAAAATAAAAAAAAAAAATTTTTAAAGAGTAAAAAATTCAAATTCAAGACAGTAATTATCTCTGAGATTAATAGAGAGAAATTCAGCAGAGAGGGAGTACTCAGGTATTTGAAATAACTTATTTCTTAAAGCAGATGTTGGGTGCAAGCATCCTCATTTGACCATTTCTTTGATATAAGTATTTCATTATTAGTTTTATTTAAGGGGTGGTCAGACAACAAGTGATTTGAAACCAAGAGACACTACATTTGATGAGTAGTCTATACAAGAGTCACTTGCGTAGAGAGTACAAGATTAAAGGACAACAGTGAGCAGAAACAGGAAAAGCTACAATTTGAATAACCTTAACCTCAGATGATAAGAGTTTTTCCTGGGATTTGGGACATGAACAAAAATAAAAGGAGGGAAATATCAACAGACAAAAATATATATAATTTTTAACATTTTAATTTTGTGTATATAATATAACCTGTCTTGCTGGCCACTTTATTTTGTCTTAAATACACCGACCAAACCCAATATTACAATGTTTTTATTAGTTGTTCCATTTCCTGGAATGCTGTTTTCTCAGAAAATTTCACAGCTACCTTTTTCACCTCTTTAACATTTTTTGTTCAAATGTCAGACCAACTCTTAACACCTTGTTAAAACCTACAGCTATTTCACCACCATTAACCACTGCAAGCTTCAGATTTCTTCTTACTTTTTTCCTACTTTTTAACAATTTACAAGTTAATTATGGTTTTGATTTTCTTTGGTGTTTTTGTATCCTCCATTGGCTTAACTGTAGATTATACAAAAGCAGGAGTTCTTGCTTGTTCTCTGATGTATATCAACCACCTAGACAAGTGTCTGACCTGAGCTCAGTAAATCTTAGTTGGATAAATGAATCAATTTATTCCACTTAACTGGGATTTAGTGTTTATATTTTCCCTCATACATATCATGTGTTCAGAAATTCATAATCTACCAGTGCAAAAAAAAAATTGCTGCTGTTTGGTCTCAATTTCCTGATTGACATTTTTCTTGATCAAAAAAGTGATACTCATGTAGAAATTAAAGCATTACTTTGAATTTCAGAGAAACACTGACCCAGTTTTTAGTCAGAACTTTGTGATAATGCTCATTAAGATTTTTAATCTCTCATATTAAAATCATAAGACAAAAGCTCTACAAGAAACTCACTATATTAATGCTTATATAACAATGTGGGAGAAAAAAAATCATCCTTTCATGAGGTCCTAACTTCGTTATGTGTGATGTGAAAGGCACTATAATATAAATGTTATGAAGCCAGATTGCTTGGCTGTATTCTGGTCTTACCATTCTAACTGCGGGATGAAAAGATATTTACTTTCTATGTCTCAATTTGTTTGTTACATGTAGAATGAGAATAATAATAGTGCTTCTTTGTAGAGTTTTGTGAAGATTAAATGAGTTTATCAGTATAGTGCACTTCGAATAGGCATGTACTAAACATATAATAAAAGGAACATACTAAACACTTTGCATATATTTGCTAACATTACATGTAAATGGGACTGCTATTGTTTGTGTACTTCTTTCATCTTTCTGAAGTGTAATGATAATATACCAAAAAAGTAAAATTGAAAATTATGAAGAACTATACAAATATGTATCATCATGGATTCAGCTTAATGACTGTCATGTAATAGTAGTTCTTAAATACTTTCTTCTTAATATAAAAGAAAGCCTTTACTATACTTTATTTCCTTTGTTATGTCCACCATGCTTATTGCTAAGATAATAGATAGATCTTGTGTATTGCTATCTGGACATTAGAAGGTTAAGAAATTATCAAGCCTATATGATTCAAGTGCTGTGTATGGTAATGAATAATGTCTTTCTGGGAGCATGAATGAAGAAAAAGAGACTATTGTTTCGAGATTGAGATGTAAAAACAAACACAAACTTTACAGGCTGTGTTGACACCATGTTCATTGAGAAATGCCATTTTCTTAGATAAATAGGAGTAAACAATGTGAGCACATAGGAGTCAGATAAGTATTTGTTAGAATGAAAAGGGCCATTTAAATTATTATTGTGCAAGAATGTTTATTAATATAGATGATTTGATTTCATGAAATATTGTACCTTAATCTCAGTTTTTTTTTTGCATTTCTAGTGTGCTTCAAGCGTTTAATTACAATTTAGTCACACATTTTCTGTAGATCTAGAGACTTTTAATTCACTAACTTAGTCCTGTGCTAGCATTGACTGATAATTGAGCATGGAATTAAAAAAAACAAAACAAAAAAATCTCAACTTATTCTTTTCAACAAAGAACTCTTCTGTAACTCTATAAGCCTGACACTGTTAGTTTAAGTAATAGAACAAAGACTCAAAATGAAATTCTATCATCAAGAGCTCACATTTCCAAAATCAGGTGGCTGACAGAAAAAGTCTCCCATTTCCTAGGGACCAAGAAATGGTCCAGTTTGCTAAACAACCATCTGGCATGCATGAAGGTACAAGAGAAATCTGATTCTAACCCTAAAGCCAGCTTAGTTCACAGCTGTTGAATAGTTGGTAACTGATTGGTCCTGAGCAGAAAGCTACTTGAAAACTAAGCTATAAAAATGTTCTGATGTACCTGAATAAATCCAGATTTCACAACTGAAGAACAAATCAAGCAGAAATTTACACCGTAGCAAAATCAGAACAAATGGTAGTTATTTGATGACATCAGGCTCCCCCATCTCCCCTTTCCAGAGACCAAGGAACATACATTTGCCTTAAATATGTCTCCATTCAACTTTATGGAACTTACAGAGTATTTTGCATGGTTTGTCTTTGCCATTAATAAGATAAACATCAATGCAAAAAAATTAATTTTTCTTGTTTTCAGTTACTTGATCTGTAAAATAACAGTGATAGTTTTTTTTTTCTGTGTGAAATATACTAGCAATCTTATTCTAAATCTCTCACAAGAGAATTTTTACTTTGAAAACAATTATTCATTCATTGAAAATTCAGCATGAATTTTCAAAAAGTTATTAAGATTTACATTTTGGGAATTTTAAAAATGTATTTTGACAAGAAGAAAATGATGCTATTTACTGGTAACAATCATCAATAAATCACTCAGATGACTTTCCCTCCAATTCACTAAAAAAATACAATTATTAATCTTTAAAAAATGATAAATATTTTTTAGAGATGCAGAGGAAATAATTAGAAGATATACATATAGAGAGAAATAGGTACAAAAACAGAGGGCATAGAGTGATTTTTATCATTGTAGTCAAAGCTTTGGACCACAAACACCAGGGGAGATGATGTCAGGTGGGGTATGGTGTATTATTCCATGGGTCCTTTTGGTTTGGCCACAGAGAAGAATTTCAGGATGAGTCCCAAGTATGATTTAAGGCAGAATGTATAGAAAGAAAGAGGCGCTTTCAAGAGCAAGCATAGGTCCCATAAGAGAGGGTATGTTCTTGCCTTTGACAAGCATTGTTATATACTTTTATAACCATAGTTAAGCAACCGTGAACTAAGAGTGGTGGGCTGCAGGTGTCTGGTCACGTGTTTTGACTACTATCTCTCAGCCTTCTAAGGTCACAAGGACCTTCTAAATAATTGAAGTTATTGCCTAACTAGGTTTGCACTTTTCTTAGAACATAATGTCTGTCTTTTGAGTAATTCCTTATTGTTTCTGTGATTTACTGCACTAGTAGATCCACATTCCAGCCTGCAAGGTGTTCAGGTACACCTAGTCTATCAGGTGAAGGTCATGTACCAATAAGAAAGATGTCCGAATGCTTACTTATTTTAATTTAAACTGCCTAGAAGAAACGTATCTATCTATATCTAAGCTGCACTGAACAACTTGCCTCAGAATAATTCTAACTCAAAAGTCATTCTACCCAAGTCATGGTCATACTGTTCTACAGGGAGATTGAGACCAAAACTCCATACTAAGTGCCTGCACTATACCCTCTGCATAAGTACCATGTGAACCTCAGCTAAGGCAAAAACTGGCTGTGAATTAAGGATCCTACTGGTTCTTCAAAGACGTATATAAAATACAGCATAATATAATTTAGCCTAGTTTACAATCATAGACGTTTAGACAGAAAAAGGTCATTGAGGGGTTTGTGCTTTAGTATGCATAACCTACTTATGGGAAGTTGTTGCATATTAGAATAATCTTATTAATTATAAATACTGAATTTTGGAAATGCCACATATTAATTCTATGATAATAAATGAGTCACATGGAATATCAGGCCAAATATGCAAACAAACAATTTCAAAATGCTATCCATTATGATTTACCATTGAACTTTCTTAGTATAAAAGAAATCTAACTGAAGACAATGATTTAGATAGCAGTTCAACGTAATAATCACTCAGTAGAAAGAACAGAATGCTATTGATTAAAAACAATACACCTACTGTTAATTATAGTAAAAGTCTACGCCACTTTTAACTTTGTATTTTTTTATAAAAGAATTTATATTTTACTTAAACTCAATTATCTAAATACTAGCATGTAGATTATGACTGTCAGAAGCCTATTAAACCCCTAAATAGCTTATATGGCTCCCCAAAAGGGCTTTGGGACCAAAATGTACCTTAAGTTGATATTCTATACAGTCATTTGTATTATAATGAAATGTGTCTACAAAGTATGTAACAGACGAGAAGAATTGATTTTTTTTTTTTTTAGAATGACATTCTTTTTATCTCTTCTTATGCCCTTACCCTCGCAGGTTACTTTGCTTGTCACCACAATAAATAGCTACTGCCTCCTGCTAAGCCATGCTCAGTGGGTGCTTGGTAAGGTCAGAAAACTAAACAAACAAGAACAAAAGAATAAAGAGAATCATTTTTATAAAAAGGCAGAAATGTAGGAAGAAATGGAAAAGTAGATGTGGTTATTCTATGGTTGTATTTGCAAAGCATGATGTATGTACCATGAATTCTATAAAATATTTTTGTTTTGAGACAATCCATAAAAAGCGTCATATTTTTTAAAGTGTGGGAAATCTGCATATGCCAACAGATTCTAAGGTATATTTGCACATCCAATGCTCTAACTCATGAAAAGAAGAAACTTATTTAACTTTGCTTAGCTATGTGATTCCAAAATGTGTTTGATCGTCAAAGTCTCTCTACCATTTAATTCCTATCAAACAGCTGCTTAAATCAAGGTTCTGCAAATCACACTTTGGGAAAACGTGGTTTGGGTTAGATAGTCAAGTGTTGATTGTTCCCTTCCCAAATGAAAATTAGAAGAGCTAAATATATTCAAAAGATCAACATTTTATATTTGCTTTTCTCATGCATATATTCATTCATTTAAGCATTTTAAAATAAAACAACTATATGAGATCATGTCAGTCAAACTGGAGTTTCTGTCACTCTATTGGCTAGATAATGCTTTCAGTCCTTGCATTGAAATGTAAAAATATTTAAAAGACACTGAAAGACACTATTTCCTTTTTCTCTACCCAATATACTGCCAAGTGGGATACAGTTATAAACCTACAGAATGAGACTGACAGAAGGATTTTCCACTGAGAATTCAACTCATTAACCTCACCAACACTCTGAGAAAGTGTTTTGACATCCTCATTATTTTTTAAGCGCAGAAATTTTGGACTTACTATGATCTCCAGCCATAAATATCAGATCTCATTTAGAATAAGAAAAGAAAAGTTTCCCTCAACTATTTAATAGAAATAAGAAAAACAACTTAATTTCTAAACAAAGAAAGGCCTCAATTTTTGTAAATGTGAGTTCTCCTCACTTAATTCAGGTAATGTAGCATGTTTTTAGAAAAAGGCCAATTAATCTTGGTGTATAATACGCAAATTAAATGTTTATACCATCTCCTTCACATGAGAAGGAACCATGTATGGGACAGTCTTGATGGCAAGGGACTAAATGCAGTTAACTTCTAATTTAAAAAATAGCCAAATTAAACTAAAAATTATAGAAAAATTAGATAAATAGAAATAGACATGAACAGAGTTGAAAAAAGGTATAGAGACATTAGAGTTGTTTCAAAAAAATGGTTAAAATAGGAAAAATCAGAGAGACAGGAAACAACAGCATGTTATACACAGAATACTGTATGCATATAATCAAGGATATAAAGTGAATGAAAGTAAGCAATTATAAAACTGAAGTGATCAAATATAGCACAATGATCTTAGCTAGGCGACTGGGCTATGTGTTGTACTGTGATATGATGCTGAAAATACGTGATAGGTCTAGAGAAGATGATGTGCTAACTGTAGAACATTCTGTCCTGGAAGCAGCCACAAAATGTTTAGATAGTTAAAAAAGATGGGAAGGTGAGGAAAGGATCTGGCCTAAAACTGAAAAATTGATAGTTTTCAGCATATAGGAGATAACTAAAAACATGGGGGGGGATAGCACAGATTAGCAAAGGGTTGGGAAAAGTTTAGTGAGAACACCTTAATTTGAAGGAATTCACAGGAAAAATTATAGCTAATTATATATGATTTCAATATTATGTTATTTTAATGTCTTATTTCCCCATATGTGATGTTTACATGCCCAAATAATTTAAATGTTTATAGAAAAAGAATGCCTACTTTTCAAATAGTTTATCAGTATTCCTATTGAGCCCACTAACCATGAATGCAACGTATCTTATTCTTTTGCTTACTCTTTTACTTTCTTTAAACAAAAAAATTATAATTTTTAATCATAAATAGTTCTTCATTTGAGGTGATATTTTATGCAGAATGCTTGGTGAATTGTGTTAAATTGTTTTCTCTTTATTAATATGTTTCTTTAGTATTATTGATCTTATTAATCAGGATAAGTTATCTTCTACTTTTCAGGCTTACTGAACTGTAGAATTAGATATGGATGGCACTATATATTTTAGGAGGGTAGTATGGCATAACGAAGATTACATGGACTCTCATGTATGAAAACCCAACCTGAAGTAATTTTAGGGTTAGAAAAACATACCTAAGCCAGTTGTACTCAACTCTACCTGCACACACACACACACACACACACACACACACACACACTCACTCACAAAAGTATAGAGGTCAAAAATGGTTTATTTATGTACCACCCAAAATCAGATATGCAATATGTTCAAGACTCCAGAAGTTTCTCTCATTCCTTTTTCTGATCATTACTCACCCTCAGAGTTTCCTAATTATTCTGATTTTTTAACCATCAATTAGTGCTACCAATTCTTGATATTCACATAAATTGATTTATACATGTATCATCTTTTTGTCCCACTTTTTTTGATCAATAAAATATCTATAAAACTATTCCATGTTATTTTGTATCTCAGGGACTCCATTATTTTTTATAATTGTGTAGTTTTTTACTATTTGAATATACCACCACTCATCCATTTTCCTGTAGATAGATTTGGGGGTTGTTTCCAGTTTGAAAATATTATGAATGAACATGTTGTGAATATTATTGTGCATATGATTTTGAGGATTCATGCTTTCATGCTTTTTGGGCATGTAGGATCAGTGGATTTGCTGCATAATGATGTGGGCATATATTTAGCCTTAGTGGATACAGACAAGCAGTTTTCCAAAATATTTTAACGAAGTTAAGCAATTATCAAAAGTAAATGAGATTTCCAGTTCCTCTATATCTTTGCCAATAATTAATCTTGTAAATCTGTTTAATTTTTAACTATCCTGAAAAAAGTAGATGAAAAAGCAGTATATCATGGAATAATTAATGTGTGTTTTCCTGCTGATAGATGATGTGCACATGTTTCGAATGCTTATTAGAAATTTGAATATTCTCTTATATAAAGGTCCTGTTCTTGTTAGCTTCTTCTCCTTTATTTCTGAAGGATTTTCACTAGCCTTTATTGTTTCTAATGAGAAAACTACTGTCTACTAGAATTATTTTTGTTATTAGGTAAAGTGTCATTTCTCATTTACAGCTTTTAAGATATTTTCTTTGTAGGTTTTAGAAGTTTGACAGTGATGTCTCTTGGTGTTAATATTATTGGTTTGGTTTGGGGTTCAGTATTCTACAGAGAGACATATCCAATATGATGTATAGAAAGAAAGATAGGCAGCTGATAGATAAATGATAGAAGATGATACATAGATAGATAGATAGATAGATAGATAGATAGATAGATAGATAGATAGATAGATATGAATAGATGAGAAAGAACTATTAGGGAATTGGTTTACACAATTATGAAGACTGAGAATTCCCATGGCAGGTTTTCTGTAAGAGGGAGACTCTGGGACACTGGTAGCATGATTCAGTCCATATCTGAAAGTCTCAGAACCAAGGAAACTAATGGTATAACTCAAGGCTGAAAGCCTGAGAATCCTCGGGGCTGCTGGTGTAAGTCCCAGAGTCCAAAGGCTAGAGAGCCTGGAGTTATGACGACCATGGTTAGGAAAGGAAGAGTGTCTCATTTCCAGGAGAGGAAGAGAAAAACTCCTTTTCTCTACCTTTTTCTTGTGGGCCCCCAGTCAATTGGATAGTGTTCATCTACATGAAGGGCAGATCTTCCCCACTCAGTACACCAATTCACATGTCAATCTCCTCTGAAAACATCCCCACAGACACACCCAGAAATGAAGCTTGACCAGCTCTTTAGGTATTTCTGGTTTTATTATAATTATCTTTTTTTTGTTTATTTTGAAGATGTGGGGTACAATTCAGGGTTAGGTATACAGATGTTCATTATGCAGATATCTTTAAGTATTTCTTAATCCAGTCAAGTTGACACCTAAAGTTAATCATCATCTTCAGCTTCTTTAATCTGAGTATTTCCGTTGCCAAATTTGAAAAGTTTTTAGCCATTTTTAAAAGTATTTTACAGTCTCATCTGGTTGTTGTTTTCTTCCTGGACTCTAATGGCATGAATGTTAGATTTTTTATTATAATGCCATTACTCCGGCAGTTCTGCCTACATTTTTTTAGTCTATTTTCTTTCTTTTCTGATTAGGCAATTTATCTTATTATATCTTCTGGTTCATTGATTGTCTCCTCTGCTTCATCCATTATACTGTTGAAACTATACATTGAGTTACTTATTTCAGTCATTTTACTTGTTTATTCTATAATTTTCTTTAATTCTTCTTTACATCTTCAGTTTATTTGCTGAGATATTCTACTTCCTTGCCACAGCTTTCTATTTTTTAATATGTTTCCAACATGTTTATAATTGCTTATTTAAGTATTTTTGTGATCATTACTTTAACATTTTTGTCAGATGATTCTAATATTTCTTTTATCTCAGTATTGATATCTGTTGATTATCTTTTTCATTCAGTTTGAGATGTTTTGGGTTCTTAGTATTATGAATAATTTTGTATTGATATATAGACTTTTGGGTATGGTGATACACTGGATCTAATTTAAACTTGTTTTAGCTGTCTTACTCTGACACCGTTCTGGCAGAGGAAGGATAAGTGCCATCCTGTGGCAGAAAGAGACAGAAATTGAGGTTCCCCAGTTGGCGTACATTGACACTCAAGGAGGGAGGGCGCTTATTATTACTGAAAGACAGTAGAAGTTCTTGCTCCCTGCTAGAGTTCTACAAATATCTGTCTAATAGAGTTAAGGGTGCCTTGTTTCCACACTTCGCACAGCCTCCATTTACACCAGGGTGGCTGAGAATGGGAGGCCTCATAGCTGTTGGTGACAGTAAAAGTCTTAACTCTCCAACAGTCTTTTTAAAATATTTTTCTAGTAAGGAAAAGTAAGAACAACACCTGATGACCACCAGGTAGAGGTAAAAATGCAGGCTCACTATAAGGTCTCCATTAATACCATGTGGGAGGTCCCTGTTACCACCTGGAGGGAATGAATGCCTTGTAACTCTGTGGGTTAGAGGAAGGAGGTTTATGGACCTTGCTATAACCTGGAGACAATGGAAATCTTGTCTCCAATGAAGGGTGCAGGAAGCGACCAGAGGAGCGGCTCCCAAAATGGCGCCGACACACTAGACAACAAAGGCCCTAGGTCCTGCTTCTGTGAGCACAATTCCCCACGCACACGAATTTCAAACCTTCCCGTGGGCAAATTTCAAACCTGCAAGCCTCCAATCCATAGCTAGCTTTGTTATGCGTCCAATAGGACTATAACACGGCATTGGCCCCACCCTGCTCCCATGCAGCTCCTCCAATAGGAACATAGCACGGCCCCTTTCGGCCCCTGTCAGGCTGATAAATACAGCCCTCCCCTCGCAACTCTCTCTCTCTCTGTCTCTCTTTCTCTCTCTCTCTCTGTCTCTCTTTCTCTCTCTCTCTCTGTCTCTCTTTCTCTCTCTCTCTCTCTTTCTCTCTCTCTCTCTGTCGCTCTCTCCCTCTCTGCAGCTCTCCCCCTGCCTCTCTCCCACTTCCTCTCTCTTTCTCTCTTTCTTTTTTTCCCGTTACAGATCCCCTCTGTAACAGCCGCTTTAATAAATAAATCTCTTGGTCCTGGCCAGGTGTAGAGTCATTACTGGCACCGAACTTCTTTCATTCACGCTCTGAATTTGTTGGTCAAATGGGGCTGGTGCCACAGTTTTTCCTAAGGCATTTTCTTCCATGGAATGCTTATTGTGTAAAAGTTTCTGTCTTGATAAGTTTCTACTTTCTTGGTCCTTTAGTTAGAAAGAGTTGGCTTTTGGTGGGACTTCTTTTTGTTTATTTTTATTTTTTTGAGTTGGAGTCACACTCTATTGCCCAGGCTAGAGTGCAATGGCACGCTCATGGTCACCATAGCCTGGACCTGCTTGGCTCAGGTGATCCTTCCACCTAAGCCTTCCAAGTAGTTGGAACTCCAGGAGTGTGCTTCCACGCCCAGCTTATTTTTTATTTATTATAGAGACAAGGCCTCACCAAGTTATCCAGGTTGGTCTTGAACCCCTGAGCTTAGGCAATCAATCCTTTCACCTCAGTCTCCCAAAGTGCTGGGATTACAGACTTGAGCCACAGATTCTTTTTAATCTGTACCTGTTGGCCTTTCCAGGTTACTGCCTTCTCCAGTTCTAAATGTGAAACATATGAGACAAAAATAAAACCCAAGAAACTAAGTCATTCTTCAGGTACCAAGGTACCTATATTGCCTGACTCGCTGTCTCCACCTTTCAGAATATGTTTGTTTTATATATAATCTCTACAATTTTATTATACTTAAGCAGAGGAATAGAGAAAAATACATCTACTCAAAGGCAAAAGTATACACACTCATCACACATATATATTTATATAAGAAATTAAATTATGATAGTTGTCTCTGAAAAGAATGGGACTTGGGATCAAATACAATGACATTTGAAGCATGCAATAAAAATATTAAAAATTTCTGATGGAGTAGTGAATATGTTCTCAATGAAAGATCTATATACTTTGCTGTATTTTTATGATTTTCTAAAATAAAATAATTTACATATGTAAAGCATTACGTACAACATTATTATTACAACTATTACACTTGAAAACCTAAAGCAAAGAAGCAATTTTCAAAGAAAATTTTATTTAACCAAATTGCATAAATAGGAGAAAATTTAAATTAAATAATAATTAGAAATTATAAAAACAGTAAAAATATTTTGTTTAAATAGAATAAACTGAGGTGATTTCACTTTGAGTTCTGAAATAACTTGAAAAAATAATTAGCATTTCAGCTACATGATTTAAAAGCATAAAAACAGTTTTAAACCTTTTTAACTTTTTATCTTAGGCTACATAGTCATATAACAAAATCAACTTTAAAAATCCTTTGCAATAACATTCTAAATAAAGTATTAGCAAATATAATTCACCAGTGTATTGAAAAGGAACAATATCACAGCAAAGTAATATGCATTCCTCAGACAGTGACACATATTAAATGCCATCACATTTAAATTATTGATAAGCATTCTAAGTTGTCAAAAATTTGAGGTAAATCAAAGTAAATTAAAGCATAAATTTATAAGATAAAATATAAAACTTTAAAAATTATAAGACTACTTTACCATAAGAGAAGAAAACTGTTCTTTTTTGTTGTGACTAGAGAGTGAGGATGAAGCGTCAACACGCAGAGTCAGATTATGAGTCCTTTAATGAAGCTGTCAACCAAGAGGGGGCTCATGCCTCCAAAAACTCTTGGCCCTGAATGAAACAGAGAGAGGATTTATAAAGGCAAAAACTGCTGAATTGGTTACATAGCATGGGTAACAAACATAAGGCATATTAGGCTACACAGCATGGGGCACAAACATAACATTAAAATCATGAAGAGAACAAAATGTGCAAATGTATATAAATAAATGCAGAACTATGGTTGGGGAGTTTCCAATGTTTCAAGGAAACAAGGATGTAGGCTCCTAGTTACAGAATGGTTACAACTTATGATTATAAGAAAGTTATGTAGGGGTCATTTTTAAGCTAAAGCAGCTAAAACAGTTAATATGGAGGATCTGTTACAAAGTGGAGTTACTTATGTTAAACAAGCTATTGCAAGCTATTATAAGTTTTACAGGTACTTCATTCCCTCTTTTTACTTCTTCATGAGTCAAAGCATTGACTCATTGGTTATGGGTGTAAGGTTGTGATACATTTTTATATACATGTGTTTGATAGAACTGATTTGTTGTCTGACAAATTGAATAAACTAATTGAATATGCAAGACCCTATAAGCAAACTTAGAAAGAGAAGGATTATAGGGCCAGTTAGACTGGTGATGAGAGTTGACACAAAGTTTTCCTTGGGATAAGAAGAGCAAGTTTAGGTCCCTATGATTTTGGAGGACCACCTCTGCTAGAAAATTTATTTGGTTATGAAGTCGGTTTATAGCAAATTGCATATAATTTAAGTTAGAATTAATGTTTTGTGCATAGTTAGTTTGTTCTAGTTTTTTATGGACCAAGGCAGTGGTGTTGAGTGCAGCTGTTTTAGTTATACTTAACCCAATTAAAACAAGCATTAATAAAGGAACAACAGCCAGGCTCAGTGGCTCAGCCTGTAATCCTGCGCCTTTGGGAGACTGAGGGGAGTGGATTGCCTGAGCCCATGGTTTCAAGATCCACCTGGGCAACTTGGTGAGACCTCATCTCTACAATAAATAAAAAATTAACCGGGTGTGGTAGTACACACCTGTAGTTCCAGCTACTTGGAAGGCTGAGGCAGAAGGGTCACCAGAGCCCAGCAGGTTGAGGCTGTAGTGGCCAGGAGTGGCCACTGCACTCCAGTCTGGGTGTCAGAGTGAGACTCCAACTCAAAATAAACAAACAAACAAACAAACAAACAAATAAAAAAATAAACAGCATGTTTTGAACAAGTAATTGGAAGATCAAAATGATTGAAAAACAGGGTATGTTTAGCACCATTATAAGCATTTACCTGGGGAAGTACACGAACAATAATATATAAAGTAGTCTTATTATTTAACATTTTAGCAGTAATACAAGTTGTAAGGCCAATAAGACAAGCAAACTAAGTATTGGCAGGGGCTGCGTAGGCCATGGATTCAGTTACAGTTATAGTAAGAGACATATTATAAATGTTGAAAAATGTAGAAGCTGTTAAATTGAAATCTGTTTATAAAATAAGAGGAAGTCCCAGTTACATTTTTTTATAGTGACATGAACTGTTTTGGGGGAAGAATATGTAGTTTTGTCAGTGTTGTTGACAACAGGAGTATTGACCCCTAAGCCTACATAGTAAGGAGGCCTTGATTTAAACAGAATCTGAAGCTAATTGTGGCCAGGTGTTATTGAGCAAATAATGTATGTGAGTTAACATGGTAAAAATACTGGGGGACTGTTGAGCTGGAGAACCAGTTCCCTGGTGATACCCCAGCATCAACTTTGGCAGTTGTGTCTCTGGAGTTGACTTCAGAAGCTGTTGGGATAGACCTGGGACAATAAGATGGCTATTAAAAGACAGAAGCTGATGAAAACCAAACATAGGGTTTTTTAAAGTTAGTTAAGGGACCTACAGGTCTGGTCATGGTTTTGTAGGTGAGCATGTGTCATCGAATAGTGAATAAGGTACCTAGGTCATAGCTATTCAATATTCCCAAGGTATTACCTGTACTCTGAGAGTAATAGAAAGGATTAGTAACCTTTATGTATATAGACCATTCTGGGCCAGCAGTTGACCAAGAGGTGATTTTAGATGTGTCATTAGGACCCCCACTATAAATTGTAATAGTGACATATTTCCGGTATAGACATAAGAAATGGCCAACCTGATTACATTGCCAGTCAGTAGGGCTACTGGGGCAAAGGTAAAAAATCACATCCCTTATATAATAAAGGGTTACCCATTGTGTACAGGATTTAGTATGGTAAGCATTTTGTGCAGGTGCTAAATTGATTATTCTGGACAACCGTCCAGCTAGACATTCTATTTTGCTCTGGGAACTATTTGTATGATTCTGGGAAATGGGGCAAAGATTAATCTTTTATAGCTACTTCCTGCTGAGGTGGGTTGTAGAGGTGTCTTCTATTTATTTATTTTCAAGGACACAAAAAGAAAACAGTGGGATTTTAACCAGATATTATTTGGTTTTAATAAAATACCAAGTGAGAACATGAACAAAAGTTATTAGGCACACAAGGATGAAAAAGGCTATTGTTCCAGAAACAATACTGGAAAAGGGAAAGTAATCCCGTAAAGAGAGAGAGACTAAATTTATGACACAAAATTACAATAATTTTTGCAAAAGTTATTTATCAAGGGGCTGGAGGGCTTTTGAAGCCCATTGTCCTATGTGGTTAAAATCAGTAAAACTCAAGTGGTACCTGATGAATATTAGATCTCTAGTCACAAATAAATAAATAATAGCCAGAGAAAGTCCCTGACCTGGTGACCAATTTAAAAGTGCAGCAGAAGCAAGTACTGTAGCAAAGAGCACAGCAAAAACATAAAGGAAAGAAAGGGGCCAAAGATGATAAGACTCTGAAAATGTCATAAGCAGTTGGAAAATAAAGCAAATACCCAAACAGAAACCAAAACCAGAAACTCAAGTGAGCTTTGAGTAAGCCAAAACCAGAAGCTCAACTGAGCTTGGAGTTCAAGGAGTGGCTTCATCAGGCTTTGTCCTCCTCAACGGAGTTGTGACCACATACAGAATAAGCACATTAAACAGATTAAACAGATTCTTACCTCCTAGGAGAATGCAGACGGACTCAGGAATTTTGAGGCAGGAGGACATTAGCAGTCATTCTGTCTCCCTATTTTTTAGTGTGTATGTGTGTGTGTGTGTGTGTGTGTGTGTGTGTGTGTGTGTGTGTGTGTGTGTGTGTGTGCCCATGCATATACAAGCATAGACAGTTACATTTCTCTTCTAAGTACAATTTAAAAGTGAGCTATAGGGCCCTGGAATGACTCAGGGGGCGCTTCCCCTATAATATCTTCTCGAGCTAGGGAGAGCTGGAGCAAGGCCTCCTCCTGAGGTTGATGATCTTGCTGGGGCCTCCAAATGTTGTGATTGGAGTGCAAGGAAGAAGTCATCAACACACAGAGTCAGATTATGAGTCCTTTAATGAAGCTGGCAACTGAGAGGGGGCTCATGGCTCCAAAAACTCTTGACCCCAAATGAAGCCTAGAGAAGGTTTATAAAGGCAAAAACTGCTGAATGGACTACATAGCATGGGGTACAAACATAAGGTACATTAGGCTACGTAGCATGGGGCACAAACATAAAGAACATTAAAATCACAAGGAAAGCAAATGTGCAAACATATACAAATAAATGCAGAACTTATGGTTGAGAAGTTTCCATTGTTTCAAGAAAACAAAGGGGCTCCTAGTTATGGGAAGTTTACAGCTTATGATTACAAGAAAGTTATGTAGGTGGTTATTTTTAGGTTAAAGCAGTTAAAACAGTTAGTATGGAGGATCTGTTACAAAGTGGAGTTACTTATGTTAAACAAGCTATATTAAGTTTTATAGGTACTTCATTCTCACTAGAGAGTTAAGAAATTTATATAAAAATGACTGAAAAAGTGTGTAAATAGTTGCACCTAGGTTAATTATAGCCTAAGTATATGATGTCAGGTAAACAACCTTCTAAATATACATCCCACATTCTAAGAAAATAAACATTTTATGAATAGAGAGCATTGGGCTGGGAATTTGACATGATGTCATAGCCTTGAACGTTACTACTTTCTTACTACAATGGTGTTAGAATATAGAAAACATTTTAATTCGCTAAACTTCATTTTTATCTTCTATACATCTTATGAATGTGTGTCATGAAACTCAAGAATACTAAAATAAATTTGTTAATTTGTTTTTTGCAATTTTTGATATGTTGATTTAAAGGATTTATTATTTTTTAGTTTGTGTGTGTGTGTATATATATATATATATGCTCATGCATATACAAGCATAGACAGTTACATTTCTCTTCTAAGTACAATTTTAAAGTGAGCACTTTTTGCCCTTTTCCTTTTTCAGCAAATGTTCTGCTATAACAAAGGAGATGACTCTGGTTCCTAGCCTTGAGTGAGAACAATTATGTCAGATGAAAAGACACTTGTTTGATTTATTTTTTATTGTTATTTTCATTCTTAAAATGTGGGGTATAATTCAGGATTAGAGATGCTAGTGACCTTTCTAAAGGTAAGGTTTGGGTACCCTTATTGATGATATGTGCCTCCTTCTCCCTCCCCTGGCAGTGTCCCACTACTGCCGGATGATCCCTTTCTTATAATATTATGAATGTTCAAGATCTGCTTATGAGTGAGAACATGTAGTACTCAGATCTTTGTTTCTGTGATAAATCACTGAGTATTATCTACTCTAAATCCATCCAAGTTGCTGCAAAGTCCATAATTTTGTTTTTCTTTATGACTGTGTGTTTGCTGAAATACAAAATATCAACTACTCAGTCCATCTCCAATGTGTTTCTCTTGCTATGTGAAGCAACCTCCAAGACTCTGGACACTAATTCCTAATTCTCCTTTATCTAGAATTATTCAAATGCATGGTCACTACCACGCTGACTTTTTCACTACTTGAAGAATGTTTGTATTATATGTTAAGATCAACAAAAACTTTAGGGCATTTTGAATAGTGGCATTTTATTTCTGAAGTATCTATAAAGCAGGGACTCAGAATAAAATTGATAGAAACTCCATGTAAGAAAAAATCTATATGTTGGTGTACTCTGCCAGATTCTGATATCCTTCCTTGGTGGCATCTCTTTTAATAACTCAGTTTCTAGTGACAGATTATTCTAAGTTGGTCAAAAAGTTTCTGTGAACTCTGTGGGTAGAAAGCAATATTATTTCACCTCTAAGAAACTTGGATTCTGCATTGTAGATCTCATATTAGAGACTGATCCATGACTGACAGGAATCTATAGTAAAGACTATGTTATGGGGGCTGGTACCTGCAGCCATAGCATTGCTCTTAATGAATGGCAAATGGTCTTACATTTTTAAGGCTTGTAGAGCCTGGTTATCTAATTCATTTTTTGTACTCCATTGTAACATGAATATAATTTTTATGACTTCTAGTAGTTAATTGACATAGAAGCTATTTCTAATAAAGTTGCCTCACCTGTTCCTAATACCAAGTTTGCCTAGTCATGTCAGGTTGACCATTCATCCCAGCAAGTGCTATAAATGTAGTTCTTGGCTACAGTTAACTTGACCTAAAGTTGTATTAAATCAGTATTCAGTTGATTTCTTATCTCTGTTACCCAAATTATTTTTAGAAGAAAGCTCAACCTTTATTACTTTACTTATATAATCAACTTTTAAAAACTGCCTATTTAGAAACACTATGGTTGCTTGTTTAACACAAATTAATCAGAAAATAGCAGTAGTTTCTGGAAAAGAGTAACAGTGATATTTTTCTGTAGAATGTTAAGCTTTTGTTGTGGCATTTTTGTACTAAATAATCAAGTGCCACACTGAGGGTGCTCTAACTGAAAAATAGTAACCAAACCTTGTAATATTTATGTAGATAAGACTTTCTGGGCCTCTGAAAGATATACATGCCCCCATCTTTCCCTTCTTGAAAGAATGTGTTATAAAGGAATAAGGAAATCTCTGCAGTTTGGTGCTGGTTATCTAAATACATGTACAACAGAAACTAGTTTTCAACTGCTCTTTTCCCCTCTAGATCTCCCCCTGAGAATTGTGTCTTGAAGTCATTTATTTGAAAGCTTAAATGGAAAAGGGACTGGAAATGGTATTTAGAATTCTATAAGGGGATAAGGAATTGAGGGAGGGCAAGGCCTTGAGAGTAGTCTGTGGTGACATATGAACACAATTATGGCCTCAAACTGCCCGCTGAGAATCCATGAACCAAGGAGTTCACTGTAAAAAAGATTTGATGCCCTTTTGCTGAGAGAGTCTTAGTTTCTCTTCTAAATTTCATAGACAGCACAAATATAACAAAGAAAGACAAACATGCACACCAAATGTGTAACCAGTTCAGAGGATGAAAGTTTAATTAACAGCAACAATGGTAAGGTTGCACTGAATCTAAGAAAAAGACCTTCTTAAGAACACCCTAAAAAGCAGAAAATAAAAGGATCATGAAGGTCAACAGACACACATAGTCAAGAGAAAGTTAGATTTTGTTATGTCATAGAGTTGGAATTTTTAAAGAACTGCCATTATGAGAGTACAAAAATGTGCACAGATATGTTGAACCCCACAGTTAACTTCCCTACAGAATTATATTGGCCAATTAAAAATTTAAAAAGTATGAAGGGGATTTCTGGCAAGATGGCAACGGAACAGGTCAGACTCTAAACGTCTCTACAAAGGAGAGTGTCAATAAAGAGTCTCTGCATGAGTGGGTATGTGCCAGTGGGTGAGTGAAAGTCCATCTGAAGGGAGAGACATAGGGTCTCTCCTTTGGAGATGACTACCACATGCGCCAACCTGATATTGGGACCCCCCATTGTGCAGGATCATCTGTTGTTCTCAGGGCTCTCCTGAGAAGAGGCAGTAGAAAAAAATTAGTCTTTGCCACCTGGCACCTGGCCCACACCATCACCTGTGGCAGCAGAGCAGCACAAAATCCAGGATCTATGGAGAAAGCAGGTTGTGGAAGCTGGAAAGAAGCCCTGCCACTGGTGAGGAAATGCTGATCATTTTTCTCTGTCCCAGGACCAGGCAGAGACCCGTATTGCCCCACCCAGCTCTGCCAAGCTACCAAGCTGGGATCTAGAGTTTATCACCTCATCAAACTTGAAAAGACAGATGCCCCTTTCCCATGCTAAAGCAGGCACAGACACATCATTTCTGAGTGGGAGACTTGATAGCAGTGGCAGCAAGTCAGGGGAGTCCAAATCTGATCCACCCTCCTCCCACAGTAGTCCATGGGGCATCTGACCCATACTGAGAGCAACCTTATCAGCTCATGCTAAAAGAAGAATGTAATTTCGATGACTTCTAGTATTTAATTGACATAAAAGCTATTTCTAATAAAGTTGCCTCACCTGTTCCTAATACCAAGTTTGCCTAGTCCATGGCTGGATACCAAAATCACTACTTAATGCAGTGGCACCAGCTGCAAGGAAGTTGGAATTACAGGAATGGCCAAAGAGCAAGTTTTGTTTATTGAGGTTTTTGGCTTTGGCTTGTTTTTGTTTTTTGTTTTAGTTTATTTCTCTTCTCTCTTTCTTTCAGTTTTTGGTTATATTTTCATACTTGCTTTGTTTCTGTTATTTTAATGGTTTTTTTTTTTAGATTTCCTGTTTGTGTATGGGTATTTTTGAAGGAGAGTACAATTGAGGATTTTTTTGGTCAGTTTATGTGTTTGTATAATCATCTGCATGTTTTTGGATTTTTAAAAATCTTTGCTGTCTTTGTTTATTTCTCTATTAATTTGTTAGTTGGTACACCTGTCTGTTTTCCCTCTTCTTCTCTCTCTCAACCTTCCTCTCATCTTCCTCCTTCTTTTTTCTAATCTTTTCCTTTTACTTACCTCATTTTTCTTTCATGGGGCAAATATATACCCCAATTGCATGGACAGATTATAAGGCAATGGGAAGTGGGTTCCAGGGGACTCAAGCACCTGTCAGTGGGTATTGAGATCTGTAGATAGTTTCTGAATCACAGCTTCTCAACTTCTCAATTAAATCTCAAAACTTCAAAAAGTACAGCTCCCCTCCCCCAGACCACCCCCTTCAAAACTGAACAATCCAGAGGCTCTACATAAAGAAGACTAAGAGATTGAGCAAACAGAAGTAAAAGCTACCCACACATCACTGGACAACAGAATTAAAGAAGAGGTTAAAAAGGAGTGAGGAAAATCTACAAAAATGAAGAAAAACCAAATGAAGAATATAAGTATTACACAGAAATCTGGGAGGTCAACCACTGAGAATATAGACTTCAGAACTCAAATAATGAAGAGTCCCCAGAATGACTGGTCTCAAACCACAAAACCAGGTCTAGATATTAATACAGAAATTAAATAGAAATAATTAGAGACAAAAGGAAAGAATGAAGGAGGTGATAACTAAGATGGCAGCAATAAAGAATACAGTGAATGAAATAAGCAACAAATTGATAATCATGGAAAGCAGAATTAACCAAGCAGAAGAAAGAATCTCAGAGTTTGAGGACCAAGATATGGACCCAAACTGTTAAAAACATATAAAAGAAGCTTAAAAAGAAAAAATACAGCCTCCAAGAGATGAGCAATTATTTCAAGAAGCCATTGGAATCCCTGAGGCAGATAGACAGAGACCACCCTGGAACAAACATTCCATGAAAATTATCCAAGAAAACTTCCCTCATCTCAACAGTTATACGATCATTCAAATACAAGAGATTCAGAGAACCCCTGCAAGACAACAAATGAGAAGACCAACTCCTAGACACATAGTAACTCACCTACACACAGTAGGTATAAAATAAAAAATCCTAAAGACAGCAAGAAAGCTCAGACTTCCTACTGGGGAAGACCAATTAGAATAGCAACAGATTTATCTACTGAAACACTTCAGGCTAGGAGAGATTGGAGTCTAATCTTCAATGTTCTCAAAGTTAAACAATTTCAACCAAGAATTACCTGCTCAGGTAAGCTAAGCTTCATCAGTGTTGGAGAATTAAAATCCTTTCCAGACATTCAATCCCTTGGAGTTTATGCTGCCTCCAGACCGACTCTACTAGAAACACTAGAGAAAGTATTAAACACAGAGGAAAGGAAAAAAAGAATGACAACGCCCTTCCAAAGAATGCAGGGAAAAGATTGAAAACACACATGAATCAACAAAAAATCAAAAGAAAGACAACAAACAAATACATAAGCAAACAGCAGCAGCAAAAACAAACTCTATAAGAACCTCATGACAAGGATAAACTCTCACATCTCAATAATTAGCCTGAATATGAATGGACTAAATACACCACTGAAAAGACATAGAATGGCAAAATGGATAAAATAGCATGAAACAAGAATATATTGTCCCAAGAGACTAATCTCACCAGAAAGAACATTCACAGACTCAAAGTAAGAGAATGGGAAAAAAAATTTCAGGCCAACAGAACAAAACAGAAAGCAGTAGTCAGGATCTTAATATCAGACAAAATACCTTATAAGCTATCAAAAATTTTTAAAAAATGGACATTCACTACATAATGATTTAAAAGGTTCAATCCTTCAACAAGAAATACCCATTCTAAACATACATGCACCCAAAATAGGAACACCAACTTTCATATAGCAGCTTCTAGATAAACTAAAAAAACATATTGACTCTAACATTATCATGGTTAGGGGCTTAAATACCCCATTCACAACCCTAGACAGATCATCAAGACAAAAAAATCAACAAGGAGATCCCGAACCTCAACATAATGCTTGACCAAATGGACTTAATTGATACCTACAAAACACTCCACTCAACAACCATGGAATATACATTCTACTCATAACCACATGAGTTATACTCTTAAGATGGACCACATCCTTGGCCATAATCAAGCATAAACAAATTCCTTAAGAGCGAAACACTGCCATGTACCTTCTTAGACCACAGTGGAATAAAAATAAATATCAACACCAACAAAGTTTCTCCCAAACACACAAAGATATGGACACTAAATAGCATGATGCTAAACAACACCTGGGTCAACACTGAAATCAAAACAGAGACTAAAAGATACCTGGAAACAAATGAAAATGAAGAAACATCTTACCAAAACCTCTGGATACCCTGAAAACAGTACTAAGAGGATAATTCATGTCTCTACAAACACACATGAAGAAAATGGAAAGATCACAAGTTAACAGCCTAACAAATTACCTAAGAAAGCTAGAAAAACAAGACCACCAGAACCCTAACTTCAGCAGGAGAATCCAGATCACCAAAATAAAAACCCAAATTCGGGACATAGAAGACAAAAATATAATACACACACACACACACACACACACACACACACACACACACACACACAAACAAAAAAAACTGTATTTTTGAAAGGATAAACAAGACTGATAGACCCCTAGCTAGAATGACTAAGAAAAAGAGAGAAAAAGTCCAAATAAACATAATCAGAAATGCAAAAGATCAAGTCACAACTGACCCTGAAGAAATACAAAAGATTGTTAGAGATTCTATGTACACTTGTATAGAAACAAACTTGAAAACTTAAAGGACATGGAGAACTTTCTGACATTACACAACCTTCCCAGGTTGAAACAAGAAGAAACCTAAATAGGCCAACAACAATCCAGGAAATCGACTATGTCATAAGAAAATTACCTACAAAAAAAAAAAGCCCTGGACCAGATGTCTTCCAGCAGATTTCTACAAAACATACAAGGAGTAAGTGATACAAATCCTATGGAAAGTATTCCAGGTAATTGAGAAAGATAGTACTGTCCCCAAATCATTTTATAAGGCTAGCATCACATTGATACGCAAACCATGTAAAGATTAAACAAAGAAAGAGAACTAGAGAATTACAGGTCAATATCTTTGATAAACATAGGTGCTAAAATTCTCAACAAGATCCCAGCAAACTGGATCCAACAACACATCTCAAAAATTTTCCACCCCAACCAAGTAGGCTTCATCAGTGGAATGCAGGGCTGATTCAATATTTGCAAGATGAGAAACATAGTTAAATACATCAACAGATTTAAAAACAAAAAACACATGATCATATCATCAGATGTGGAACAAGTTTTTGGTAAAATCCAGCACTCCCTCTTGGTAAAAACCCTTGAACATCTAGGCATATATATTGTTAAACAGACAGAAATTGGAACCATTTCCTCAGAACAAGACTAGGATGCTCACTCTCACCCCTCCTTTTCTACATAGTTTTAGAAGTCCTAGCTAGAGCAATCAGACAAGGGAAGGAAATCGGGGTATCCAAATAGGAAAAGAGGAAGTAAATTTATTCCCCTTCACAGATTACATGATTCTATACCTTGAAAACCCAAGAGAATCTGCCAAAAACCTCCTTGCACTGATAAAGGACTTTGGCGAAGTCTCAGGGCATAAAATAAATGTTCAAAAGACTGCCACATTTCTATATACCAACAATATACAAACATAAACCCAAATAAAAAGTACAATCCCATTCACAATAATCACACACACACACAAAGAAATGTTGAAATCTTCCTAACCAGAGACATGAAAGATCATTACAATGTCAACTGCAAAACACTGCTCAAAGAAATAAAAAAATGAAACAAACAAATGGGAAAATATGCCATACTTATGGATTGGAAGAATCAACATTGTAAAGATGTCCATTCTACACAAGGCAATCTACAGATTTAACACAATACCCATTAAATTACCAGCAACATTTTTCTCAGACCTGAAAATGACAATTCAGGAATTCTTATGGAAACATAAATGACCATGAATAGCCAAAACAATCCTCAGCAAAAAAATAAAAAATAAAAAAACAGAAGGTATCACACTCCCAGACTTTAAACATTGTTATAAAACTACAATAATGAAAACAGCCTGGTATTGGTACAAGAACAGGCATATAGATCAATGGCACAGGATAGAGATTCCAGAAGCAAAATCTCAATTTCTCAACCAACTCATCTTCAACAAAGTCTCCATCACCAATTACTGGGGAGAGGAGAACCCATTCAGTAAATGATTATGGGAAACCTGGATGACCACATGCAGAGGATTAAAACAAAATCCCTACCTATCACTATAAATACAAATCAACTCTAAAGAGAACAAAGACCTAAACCTAAAACCTCAAGCTATAAGAACCTTAGCATATGCAGGAGACACCCTTTTGGATACTGAACCTGGCAACCAATTCCTGATCAAACCCCCAAGTGCATATGCCATAAGAGATAAGATAGACAGGTAGGACCTCATCAAACTGACAAGTTTCTGCAAAGCCAAAGAAACCATCAAGAGAGCAGAGAGACAGCCCAGGGACTGTGGAAAAAAATATTTGCCAACTATATATCTGACAAAGCTCTAACATGTAGCATCTACAAGAAGTTTAAATGCGCCAAAAAGAAAAAACAAAGCCCCATTACAAAGTGGGCAAAAGGTATGAATAGACACTTCTTAAAGAAGACAAATGTGCAGCCAACAGATACCTGAAAAAATGCTCAACCTCACTAGCCATCAAAGAATTGCAAATTAAAACACACAGAGATACCACCTAATTCTAGTCAGGACGGCCATTATCAATAACTCAAAAAGCAACAAATGCTGGAGAGGATGCAAAGAAAAGGAAACACCTTTACATTGTTGGTGGGAGTGTAAACTGGTACAGCCTCTGTGAAAAGCAGTGTGGTGATTCCTAAAAGATCACAAAGTTGACCTTCCATGCAACCTTATAATCTCCCTACTAGGAATATACCCAGAGGAACTGAAATCACTCTATGAAAAAGATATCTTCACACAGATGTTTATTTCAGCATTGTTCACAATAGCAAAAATGTGGAACCAATCGTACTGCCCACCAAAAGAGAACTAGATAAAAAAAAAATGTGGCACACATACACAATGGAATATTATGTAGTCATAAAGAAGGGCAGAATTATGAAATTCACTACAACTTGGATGAACTTATGGTCTATAATACTGAGTAAACAAAGAACTGAGTATCACGTGTTCTCACTCATAAGGGGACTTTGTACAATTATCTTAATACTATAAGTAAAGGATTGTCAGTAGTGAAAAATTACCAGGGGGGCAAGGGGAGGTGGGATTGGCAGTAATGGGATTCTGCCAGTCGATTGGGGGCACACTTCATCAAAAAGGGTACTTGAATAATGAACATTCGTATAATTAACCCTGAATTGTGCCCAACATATTTAAAATAATTTTTTTTAAAAAAAAGGTAAAGAATTGGCAGTAGTGGGAAACTGCTAGGTGGCGTTGGGGGGGGGGGCAGGATTGGCAGTAATGGGAATCTGCTAGAGGAGGGGAGCACACCTCATCAACAAGGGTACCTGCATAATAAACATTTGTATTCCTAACCCTGAGTTACTCCCAACATTTTTAAAATAAAATTTTTTTAAAAAGTAAAAGAAAAAAATTGTTAACTTTTTAAAATCAACTGTTTTATATTCAGATAGGTTTGCATATTTATATCTAATGTTATAATTATTCTCTTCTTTTATGAATTGTCAACTCATGGTGTGTTCATTTATCTATTATCATGAAACTATTTTTCTTTTGTCTGAGACATTTAAACTTAATGGTATAAATACAGTTTAATATATTTTAATATTTAGATCTATAATCATTTGTCATTTAATTTTTTTGCATTTAGAAATTGCAACACTTTACGTTGACAATCAATTGGCATTCTTATTTGGAAGTTTTTCCATTGCTTTTAGATTCAAACAATTCCCCTGCCCCAAATATTTTATTTCAGAATATCTTTATAATATACAACAGAGCTAATATTATTTAGGGCCTTATTATAATAGCATTAGGACATCTTTATTGTGTTCATGTTTGTTTCTGTATTAATTTGAAAATATGTTTTATCTTTAAAACAGTTATGTATTTTCTTAGATTTTATTTTCATTAAAAAAGCAAAGGGGCAGAATAAAATAATAGAAGAAATAGTATCTCCTATTTTAGCAAGAATATGTGAAGAGTACCTGTTGAGTAACATACTAATATGTATAGTAAAATTCTGGAAGATAATTTCTTCAAAACCATTATAAGCATTGCATCTTTTAAAATCATGCATGTGGTAACAAAAAGGATAGAAGAAATTATGGCATATGTACTGCTAAGCAGCAACCTGAGGAGAACAGCAAACTGTCAACATACAATTTCTCTCTTCCATAAAACATATATAGTAACACACTGCAGGGACATAATGCCAAAGGAAATTTGCAAGTTTTTTTTTAAATATTGTTACATACCTATTAATTAATTATGTAACTGAAATTTACATTTTGAACTTATGTGCATATGAAACATATACAACTCAATCTGAAATATCTTTAATTTATAAACCATAAATATTAGCTATTAGAGCAATTTTAGGAGAATAGAGGTCTGTATTCCAATTTTCTCACAAGAAGAAAGTGGCAACAGGGAGGTTGGAATAGATTGTAAATTATTGAAATTTTAGAAAAGTCACAAAATATTAGTACAAACATGTTTCACTTTATATAGGTACTGGAATAAGATGTGGAGTGTTTGGATGAGAATAGAATCTGTTCTGTCACAACTGTTTGGGGATTTTGTTTATTTTGACAGCCCATAGAATCGTGAAGGTATTCACTGTAAAAGTTGATATAAAACCATGTGCTTCAAAATTATCTTCTTAATAATCACTGAAGATATATTTTCATTAAAATAGCAATATGTCTAACAGGAAAAAAATACATTATCTGAAAACTAAGCCAAAGCTTTGAATTAAACTATGCTGATTGTCGACAACTGCACAAATACAGCAATATATCATAGTGATAATAATAGTAATAATACTTGCAAAAATCCAGAAAGCACCAGAAATTGTACTGTGAATTTTAGATGCTTTATATCTTATTTAATTTTCACAAAAACCCTGGAAGTACTAAAAATGTCTCCCACACTTTTCTTATTTAGATTTTTTTAAAGTTCAGATTGAAAATGTCCAAAGACAAAGAGATAATGTGTGACAAAATCAGGGTACATATCTAATTGTTTCATTTTACAAAGTAATACTAGTAGTTGTCACTTCTAAAAAGCATTTTAGTATAATATATGGTAACTTTTAAAAAAAGAAAATAATCTCAGAATAGTGATTATGTATGAAAGGAAGAAGGAGAGGATAGGAGAGAGAGGAGCAAATAGATAGAGTTAATGTTATTTGCTATGTTCTGCTTCTTCATTGGGTGGTAGATTTATGGGTGTTTATCCTTATTTATTTATAACCACTTGTGATATCTATCTGTCTATCTATATATATATATTGCAAATAATAAAACCAATTTTAAAGTTTATACAAAATTTTTGGTAATTTAAAAATTCATTTAGAAAATATAAAGGATGCAGGTGGACTAAATCAGCCCACCCAAAACTTTGTATTAAAAAGCCTTTGCTTATGGAAGTCCAATGGGATAAAGAGTATTCTTTCCCGAAAGTTGGTTTGGTCAGGTTTATGACTTCATTTGATTATATTATATCATGAAAAAATCTTAATAGAAAATATATGATTTAACAAATGATTTAATTGTTATTCTTATCCTACACAATGCAAAAAAAAAAAAAAAAAGATTTTACCTATAACATCTTGAATCACTCTCTCCATGAGTGCTTATGAGATAGGATATAGCTAGAGAAAGTCTAGGTGGGTCTTCTGGTAACAATGTAGCAAACTCCCAGCAGGCCTCTCAGGCTGCATTGGTAAACAAACTCCCTATGAACATCTCAAGTTAGAGCTTAGGTACTCACTGCTGGGATTGAAAAAGCAACCAATCAGCTCATCATTGGGCCCCTACCTCCAGCTCATTAGTCCTTAATACTGACCAATCAGAACAGCTACAGCTCGCAGCTAGTGCTAGCCAATTGGCTTGGACTTAGGGCTATATAAGCATCCAGGTTTCCACCCCACAGATGGGCAACCCCTTCCAGTCTCCTCTCACTGTGGGAGCTTCTCTGTCCTCTCAATAAATCTTGATTTCTCACTTTCTGACTGTCTATGTCCCACGTTCTTCCTGGGCATGAGACAAGAATCTTGACCCTGAAGAGCTGTAACCTGAAGAGCACAGAAGTGCGACCTGAAGAGCTGCAGAAGATAGTCAGAGCTGAACCATGCACCCCAGAGGCTGTTTTGCCAGCAACAGAGCTAACTGAACCAGGAGAGCTGCAGTAAGAAGGTGAGACTCTGAAACTGAGACACCCCAGGGGCTAGGCTTGCCAGCCCACTGAATTGCACCAATCTCAGAACTTGGCTTGCCAGTCCATTAGAGCTGACACTTCCCGGACTAGGTTTACCAATCCCTCCAGACTCCCCTCTTTGAGGCTTGGCTGACTAACCCATTGAGCTGACATTCTTGAAGCCCAGGCTGACCTGAAAAATCCGCATTAGTTTTGGCACCCGATATGGGACTTGATGGAAGGGTGAGTTGAAGCAAACCTATCACTTTACTTTCATTTCTGAGGATCCTCGTCCTCAAGTTTTTTTTTTTTTTTTTACTCTGTCTAAAGAACAAATTACCAGGACTCTGCTAGCCAGTTAAAAACGAATAGCGTGGCTGCTGGTCTACATTACACAGAGGTCAGTCTTGCTGAAGAGGACTTGGTTAATCTCCCAACACTCTCAGGTGTTGGGAATGTTGGTTATGTTCTGATCTAGTTTCTTTTCTTGGAGGTCTAGCCATTGCATAGAATTGGAAGAAGCGTGGGGGTAATTGAGGGCATCTGGCCAAGGCTTCGCCTTCATGTTACCCAAAGGCTTCCAAGCTGGCCCCTATTCCTGATAGCCTATTCCAGTCTCTCCTATCACACTTTTTTCAACCTTTCCTATCACATTTTCTTATCTTTGGGATTGCCATGGGAACTTTCTGTACTTGGTGCTTGGTGACATGGGTGTTTTAATAGCTTAGGGAGCCAGCGTTACTAGATGGTGTTGGCAACCAGCTTGATCATTGTTGAATAAGAGCTCAGGACAAGGTGTATTCATAGGTCCATGAGGCAAAAGGGTAGGGAGCTTTGGTTTCATTTTTTTCATATTGGGAAGCATTATAATTGGCAAGAAAGAGAAACTGTTTTATATAAGGAATTAAAGTCTTGTGAAGGTATAGGTGGGGACTCTATGGGTAGACAAATGTCAAATGAATGTGCAGACTTTATGTTGAAATGCCTGGTTGACTGTTTAGGTTTTCGGAGGATGGCAAGGACTGTATCAAAAGATCCTGTACTGGCACTTTCATGTCTCCATATTTGTGGCCCTTGTTAGAAAAGTAATCTGATGTTGCAACCTGGTTCAAACTGTGGGCCTCCTGGCCAGGGGCTCATGTGTAGTCCCAGGAACCCCTTCCCCTTTGTCAGAATCCTGTTCCTAAACCCAATTGTTCCATTGCCTTTTTGAAGACCTTGTCTGATAAGGAGGAATGCTAGGTTTGAGGAATCCAGAGGCACAGTCAACAGAGTGTAGGACAGGTATTAATGCATAGGTGAGCAAAACTATTCCTACTGACCAGGTCCCTACCACTATACTTGGGTGGAGGTTATGCTTACATCCAAGGGGAAGCCATGAGCTGAGAAGTACAGAAAGGTAAGGGGATACTCTCCTTTCTTCGATCCTTACTCATCATGCACATTGGTTGGAGGAGGGAAAACTTGGGGACACCTTTCTTTCTCCTCTCTCCTTCAGATGGGTAATGGGCCATCTTGCTATCTGCAGTGTGCACTTAAGAGTGCACACCAGGACTCGGAACTCCTTTGATCCTCAGACTTTAAACAGTGTCTTAAATTATTTTGCACCCAAGTGTGGCTAAGTTATAAGTTGCAGAATGGAGAAACCTGGTCTCCAGAAGGAAGAATCAATCATAAGACAACTGTGCAGCTAGATAGTTTCTGTAGATACCAGGCAAATGGTCCAAGGTCCCATATATACAGGTTTTCTTTACATTACAAAAAAATCTAGACCTTTGTCAATGCTGTAGAATCAATTCAGTCCTCTTAGCAGTCATCTCAAGGGAAGGTCCCTGTGGACTGGGAATGCCAACCCCAAAGGTACCACTGGGAAAGGCATCTCATGAGGCCACGCCACCTGGTCCATCTTGTTCTTCTTATTCAGGTCCTCCTTGTACCTCAAACCATTCCCACTCTAAAATCTCTCATTCTAGAACTCTGGCATTACTTTTGCCCTTACAAGAGATGCTTGGTGAATATGACTCTAATAAGGTACAGGTATCCTTTTTCTTATGAGACTTGAAACAAATCAAGGAAGATCTTGGAAGGTTCTCAAATGACTCTGACAATTATACAGATACTTTCTAGAATTTAATGCAAGTGTTCGAGCTCTCCTGGAAAGATGCTATGTTGCTCTTAGGCCAGACCCTAATGACCACTGAGAAACAAGCAACTCTGCAAGGCAGAGAAATTTAGAGAGGAGCTTTGTATTCCATATAGTGCCAGAGAAGGAGAGGAACCCGATCCATTAGGCATGTCTGCAGTGCTATTGGAAAACCTCAAATGGGACCACAATAGCAATTTTGGAGAATGGTGGAGGAATCTTTAGAAACAGGTCAAAGTACCAGATAGTACTTTAGAGAATCTCCTGAAAGTGACCACCTCATTCTTTTATAAGAGAATCAAGAGGAAATACAAGACAAAGGCAAGAACACTACTAGCTGCCTTATAGGTATATACAACCCAGAATTCCCAAGTGTACCTGCTAACTGTTATGGAGGCAGCAAGCCAAACTAAAGAAGTAATAGGGTGCCAACATGGTAGACTGCAGAACCAGAGGGACAAAAGAGGCATCTCAATTGGCAGCTACCTTTAGTGACAAAACTCTAACAGCCCATCAGACCTGGTAACAACGGATCTGCTAAGGGGATGATGTCTATGACCATAGGTATAATCTGTGGGGGCACTAGAAGACTGGCTTCCCCAAAGTGGCCTAGACCTCCAGGACCTTGTCCATTGTGCAGACACAAAAGAGCCATTGGAAAGAGACTTTCTTCTGAAGGGAGGAGAGAACACCTAGCTCACAGTGATGGCTGCTGAGGAAACCTGGAAATCTGCTACAGTGCCTGTCATAGCTCACCATCACCCCAACCATCTCCAGGTGAATGTTAATAACTGAATTAACACAGATGCCAGCCATTTGATTCTGGTCATCCATGATGGAATATAATCTTGTTGCAATTCAAGTTGCTAGGGGTTATTCAAAGTAAATACAGGTTATATGGAAAGGCAAAAGCCAGAAAAGCATAGGAAAGTTCAAGTTGGTGTGGTAGTGTGCTTTTGGTTAGGAAGGATGCAAAGGACAGAATGGTTTTGTATAGGAAGGGATCTTTTGTGTTAAGTTTTTTGTCCTGCAATAAAGTGGATGGTCACCCAAAGGAAGGAAAGTATAGGACAGATAGAGGTTTCATGCATGTTGAAAAATAGTATGTCATAGAGTAGTATATGAAACTAAGGATAATTAATCAGCTAGAACTCATTTTCAAATCTGGACATTAGAGACAGAAAAATTTTGACCAATTAAAACAAGCCTTAATTGCAGCACTGGCTCTTAGTCTTTCCATAGGAAAGACATTTAACCTTTATGTGTCTGAGAGTAAAGGAATAGCCCTGAAGGTTCTGACCCAGATCCAGGGTCCAGTCCGACAACCTGTGGGCCATTTAAGCAAGGAACTTAATCTTGTGACTAAGGGATGGTTAAGGGATGGCCAGCCTACCTAAGAGCAATGGCAGCAGTAGCTTTGTTGGTGCCAGAAGCTATTAAGCTAACAGTGGGAGATTGCCAAACTATTGTCTTCAGTCTTCCTCCCTTGGGAAGTGGCAATAATACATTGTAAAGACCGTCAAAAGGGAACAGATGAAATAGCTGAAGGAAGCAAACCAGCAGATTGAACAGCCAAGTTACCAGCAAGGAAAACCCATATTTCTGATCCATTTGAGGCCCCTTTGATTGGGAGGGTCCCTAGAAAGATACAAAGCCCCAATATTCTCTCATCTTAGGAATATGATTTTCAACCTTCAGGATGGTTGCAATCAAAGGATGGGAAATCTCATCTGCCAATGGAAGGTTCTTAAAACCCTCCATCAGATCTTTCACCTCAGAAGAAATAAAACTTTCCAACTGACCCAAAAGCTGTTTCAGTAAAGGTTACTAGAATAGACTTGTGGATCCATTACACTAGAGTGAAAGCCTGGATTTTAGAAGAAGTTGCATCAGCTGACTCAGAAGAGCATACAGAATTAAACTAAAGTTGTAAAAGAGAAATGCCAAAATTAACTGCCTACAAATTTTCTCCTTATAGTTATACCTATACTTGCTACCTTTGTTTTTATTTTGATTTGTACTATTAAGCGTCTCTGTCAAGGACCCCTTAATTCTGAGCATCCATGGGATTGTTCCCTTCCCTAGAAGTTTTCCTCACAGGAACAAGCAAAATGCCAAAACTATCTTGCATCTTGTTTTTAGTATCGTTAGTCTTAGCTTCTTATAAGCATCCTTTCTCATCTTTCATTATATACGTGGCTCAGCAGGGTAATTATTCAAATGTTGGGTTCATGGCTGAATGTAGAGGAACATGTGCATTATTAAAAGAAACTTGTTGTTTCCATATTAACACTTCCTCCCAAGTAAAAGAGATGTTACAAGTCATGAAACAATAATAAAACAATGGCCTTATTTTACAAGAACAGGCAGTTTCAGGACCCCATTGGTTACAGTCTTTTTTGTCTTCTAGGGATTTCCAATATATGGACATGGGTATTTCCCTTAATAACTCCTTTTGTTGTATTGTTTGTGTTTGGTCCATGTATAGTTAACCTTCTTCTAAAGTTTGTTTCTTCTCTCCTAGAGGTCGTAAAACTCCAGATGGTGATGCAGATGGAACATTGTATGGAAGCTTCTTTCTACCAGGACCTTTAGATCGCCCTCCAGAGGATCCCTAGCTGTTGTCCCCATACTACACCCATGATCAACAAGAAGTAGCCAGATCAGTCATTGTCCTCACTCCCTAATGGTAGTTAGGGTTACTATACCAGAGGGGGCAATGAGAAAGGAGGTAACTAGAGAAAGGATAGGCAGACAGACAGGTGAGTCCTCTGGTAAAAATGTAGTGAACTCCCAGCAGAACTCTCAGGCTCAGCATTGGTAAGCAAGCTCCCTACAATCCTCTCAAGCTAGAATTTAGGTACTCACTGCTGAGATCGAAAAAGCAACCAATCAGCTCACCATTAGGCCCCTATCTCCTGCTGATTAGTCCTTAATACTGACCAATCAGAACAACTACAGCTCATAGCTAGTGCTAGCCAATTGGCTTGAACTTAGGGCTAAATAAGCACCCAGGTTTCCACCCCAGAGATGGGCAACCCCTTCCAGTCCCCTCCCACTGTGGGAGCTTCTCTGTCCTCTCAATAAATCCTGCTTTCTTGTTTTCTGGCTGTCTGTGTCCCTCAGTCCTCCTGGGCATGAGATAAGAATCTTGACCCTGAAGAGCTGCAATGTGAAGAGCTGTGTAAGTGTGACCTGAAGAGCTGCAGAAGATCATTAGAGCTGAGCCATGCACCCCAGAGGCTGACTTGCCAGCAATGGAGCTAGCTGAACCAGGAGAGCTGCAGGAAGAAGGCAAGACTCTGTAGCTGAGACATCCTGGGGGCTAGGTTTGCCAGCCCACTGAATCATAACACTCTCATGTCTTGGCTTGCCAGCCCATTAGAGCTAACACTACCAGGACTAGGCTTACCAGTCCCTCCAGACTACAGACTACCCACTCTGGGGCTTGGCTGACTGACCCATTGAACTGACACTCTCAAAGCACAGGCTGACCTGAAAAATTCACCTCACTTAGTTTTGAAATTTTCTTTGAATCGACACAACAGCAAGTCAACTAGTATTCTTTCATTACTCCTGCAAATGAATTTGTTGTCTGGTAGGCAAACACACACACACACACACACACACACACACACACACACACACACACGGCAGCACTGTTCAAACACAAATAAGAAGGAGATACTGATATATGGGGAAAAGTAATTGATGTCTTGCATCATAATATGTTTAACTCTTGCTGACCAGTTGGAGACAAATATGGTATGTAGTGAAATACACAAAATTGATCTAAAGAAAAACTCCCCAATGGTTATGATAAAATGTTTAGCATTTAATCTAAAATTCTTTTAGTACACTTTCAAAATTCATGACTAGAGATTTTATTAGCTAATAGTTAATGTAAATGCACAAAAGTAGAGGATAATTTCTGGAAGGAAAAAATTACTAGGTGTTACTATTACCTAAATGTATCTCAGATATTTATAGCCATAATTTGAAATATGAAACACTAATTTTATTAAAAATCATAAGACAAATATATGGTAATTGTTTAAGTATGAACTGAAGCTAAAATAAATTGTAGCTATAAGTTTTTATTAAACAAGTTAAATTTTTCTACGAAATACACAGGAATGTTTCAAATTGTTTTCTATGAATGTATCAGTATAATTGAGAAAGTTTATATTGGCTTAATTTTTTTTCAAAATGTCTTAAAGAAGGCAACAATTTAACAGCTATGTTATGATTTTATTTTCATTACAATAAAACTTTTTCAACTTTATGAAATTGAAGTATAACAAAGCTGTAATCTCAATAAAATTATCGATCCCTGTATATTATTCTCAGATTTATGTGCTAATTGCAAAATACTATTCTTCTTTCCATGTCTGGCACTTTCCACCCATCTTGTATAATAAGCAGAGTTTCATACACGAATTAAAGAGAGAGCATACTATCTCATTTTGTAAATAATTCAAAATTTCACATTTGATGTACTTGCATCTTATGAACTTTCAGTTTCTAAGATACATTTAAACCCTCTCATAATGTTTTATAACATCTCTAAAAATAATGATGTTGTTGAATCACTAATTATCCATATGTTATAAAATGTATTGCCTTCTTTTATCCTCTTTATTTCAGAAATTTTGTAGTCCCCTCTTTCTCATTTTCTAAGTAATCAAATATGTTTTTAACATCTAATTTTGGACTTAGTCTTTGCCATAGTCTCATTTTTAGTTGTTCTTATGAACTTATAAATAAAAGCATTAGTTTCTACATCCTTTTAACTGCCTTGAAAATATGTAATTTTGGGGGAGTGGGATTGGCAGTTGAGGAAAACTGCTAGGGGAAGGTGGGGTATACCTCATCAACAAGGGTACCTCCTGCTAATCGACATTTGTATACCTAACCCTAAATTGTACCCCACATCTTTATAATAAAAAAATGTAATTTTTTTCCTATAAGACTTTTTTTTTTTTTCACAGTAAGACTTTATAAAATAAAATTGATTATTCCTATAGAACTACACTGTCCAGTATGGTCTCCACGAGTTACCTGAACTATCTAAATTTAGTTTTAAGTTAGTTAAAATTAAATGAAAGTTAAAGTTTAGTTCCTTATTTATACTAAGTATATTTTAAGTGATCAATAACTACATATGACTCATGACTGCCATGTGGGACTATGCAGAAACATTTTCGTAATCATGTTACAACAAAAAAAGACAAAGGTGATAAAAATAAGTTTATAGGAAGATACTTTGGTATCTATCATAGAAGTGAATAAAATGTATTCAGAAGATTGTAGTAGGTAAAGGGAGACACAGAGGATTTTATTTTTAAATATTTATTATTTGCATATTTTTGCTTGACAACTTCTCAGTTGCACTAAAAAATCCAAAGACTCTCCTGTGTCTCCTCACCCAATAACTCAAGGACAAGGACACAAAATCAGAGCTACACTGCTGGAAATGGAGGGCAAAAAAGAATAACATTCTATCCATTTTCTGGTGCTATGGCAAAAGAGAAACTAGACAGCTAATTTCTCAGGTTATTCTGCCACATTAATTTCTCAGTAAATAACCCTGCTATATTACAGTAATAGTTTTTTTAACTCTCCATTGAATGCATGAAAGATTTGTTTTTGATGGAGAGCAGGTAAAATGGAAGGCAAAGAATGTCTGGTTCGGTGAAGTATATGTTAATAGGTCTTCCCTTCTGTACCATAGAATAAATGAAGTGAGATTTTCATTAAAAAGGATATTTCTGTCAGACTCGGTGGCTCAGCCTGTAATCCCGTGCCTTTGGGAGGCTGAGGTGCATGGATTGCCTGAGCCCGTGGGTTCGAGACCCGCCTGGGCAGGCGAGACCTTATCTCTACAATAAGTCAAAAAATTAGCCGGGCGTGGTAGCATGTGCCTGTAGTTCCAGCTATGTGGAAGGCTAAGGTGGAAGGATCGCTGGAGCCCAGTAGGTCAAGGCTGCGGTGGCCGGGAGCGACCACTGCACTCCAGTCTGGGCGACAGAGTGAGACTCTGACTCAAAAAAAAAAAAAAAAAAGGATATTTCTGAGACCTTTAGAACACTGCATTTTATTCTAAGCTAACATAATGACCAACAATGCCTTATGTTTATCCACATGGTCATATAAAATTGATCTCTGTTATGCTCAGGGAGAAGCAGCACTCACCTTTTCCCATCTGCCCCTCTACCCACCGATCCTCTATGCACCCCTCCACCCTAAACCCACAAACCACATACCAACTTACTGGAACCTGCCAGCAGCTGCTGAGAAAGGCCAGACAGAAACTTTCCAGCCCACGCTGGATGCGACGTTTTGTCTCCCCACTTCACTGCCGCCCCCAACACCCTCCCCAAATACAGCACTCTTAAAAACCCAAACCTGCCCCTCCTTGGGCGCAACTCCCCTGGTTCATCTTTCTGGACCATGGGACCTCGCCCAGGAGTTTCTTCCCCAATAAACGCTTGGTTTATATCAGCACTTTGTCCTGTGCCTCTTTCGGTATCTCCAAACGTTACAATCCCCAATTTTATATTTACTTTAACACACCACTTTTGGTTACACTTTTTTAGAATAAAATTTTTAGATACACAAAAGAGGAATTTTTTTTCTTTTTTGTAAAGTTTGTTATGTTTGTCCTAAACAACCCCCACCCACTGCCTCTCATGTATTTTGGGAAATTTCAGTTATATGAATGGGATAACTGGGATATATCACAGTATGTAAAATGGGTCTTTTCTAGTTTGGGTTTTTTTTTTTTCTTTTTTAGTTTGAAGACAAGAGATAAGTCTTCCCACAATATAAGAAATTGTGTAACTTCCAGAGTCCTGCCCCCACTCTCCTGCTAGAGTTTATTGCCTTGTTAAAAAGAAAAGTAAGCCAAACTAAGTCAAACTACTGTTTAAAACTTCATCCCCATCAATCCAACCATATAAGTAGAAAAGGGAGAGTTCTGTTAATGTTCAGCTCACTGAGGTAATTGAGGAGAGCTCAGTCTGAGAGAGACTAGGGGTCTTTACCAAAGGGAGAACTGGCATTAATTACTTCTGATTAGATGTTACAAAAGCTGCAGAAACTCTTAGACCCATCTAGTACTGCCACTGGAGGCAAATATGGTAAAAATATTCTTGAGAAATTGGCATTATTTGGAAATATCTATTTGCACTCAGATATTGGTGCCTGTTTCTCTTTTGAGGAATTTTGAAGACTGTTGGTTTCCTGAACAAACCATGATTAGTAGTAGGCCAAGGCGAGAGGGGAGCAGAGAGGTAGGCCCAGATACATTAATTGCTTAGGGTAAGAGATGCCAGAGAAAGTTGTATTGGCAAATCAGGACACACTGTGCAGTATGTGTATCCTGAGGAGGGAGACTTTGAAAGAGACCACCATTGAACCCCATGAGAAAGTCAACATTCTGATTGATGCCAGCCAAAATAGAGGAAATGCTGGTAGGCAAGTATTAGCATTCTTGTTATGCCTACACCAAAAGGATCTTATCAGTGGCTGTGCCTGATAGAATTGGGGTAGAATGCAGTGTGAATTCTCTAAAACAAAAAGTAGCAGCAATCTAAAATATTCCAAATACCTTTGAAAATCTAAACCAATTTTTTTCTCAATGTATTTGGTATAGAGCAATGTGAACAATTTTTTTTTCAAATACAAATTAATTTATATTAAAACAGCATTAACAGCATTTTGTAAGACATGTAAAATGTTAAATTAGTGGTTTTGAAGACTTCTTCACATTTATCGGATAATTTATTTATTTGTTCAAATAATCAGAAACAAATTTTTCATTCAAAATGTTTAAAATTTGAAGACAAGAATGAAGTCTTTTTTTTTTTTTTGAGTTGGATTCTCACTTTGTCACCCAGACTGGAGTGCAGTGGCTCCTGGCCACTGCAGCCTCGACCTGCTGGACTCCGGCGATCCTTCCGCCTCAGCCTTCCAAGTAGCCGGAATTACAAGCATGCACTACCATGCAGGCTGATTTTTTTATTTTATTGTAGAGATGAGGTCTCGCCAAGTTGCCCAGGTGGGTCTCAAACCCATAGGCTCAGGCAATTCACTCACCTCAGCTTCCCAAAGTGCGGGGTTACAGGCTGAGCCACCAACCCCAGCAAGAATGAAGTCTTATTTGTTTGTTCTCATTTCAGTAACTTACATTAATGGTTATATTTTCCAAATTATCTGTTTGGTATTTAAAGCATAGCTCTATTTTTCTTTTTAATTATATTAAATTTATTTTCCCTGATTAGAAATTCTAAAAAATGTATAAATTTTATGTCTTGACATGTATATTTATATTTCTGTGGTTTTGCATTTTAGTGCATTTTTCATTATTATCAAATTAAACACCTTATTTTACAATATAAATCATTCATTTCTTAGTTAATACTTAGGATTTGTAATAGTTTAAACAATCTTAAAACATGAGAACATGTTTTTTTTCTAAGTTGTTCAATATCTACATAGTTCAGTACCCTGTGTTAATATGTACTACCACATAAACCCTTGAATTAGCACAATTTTCTATGACTATTTAAGAATATCACAATAGGTGGAAGGAGAAAACTAGTCATAGACCCAGAGAATATTAGCATCTTAGAAAATATTTTTTCAGAAAGACGAAATGTGATTTCAATTCTAAATAAGTATGCAGGTCTTTGTAGATTTTATGTAGCAATGGAGATTTGGTCTGTGACATTTCAGTGTATTTCCAGTGTCTGAAGAGTAATGGTTTTTGTTTTCACTCTCAGCAGGGTTTCCTGGTATAACCAATAATATCATGGTTATCATAGGTCTCTGGCATCTGTCAAGAAACATTTCTTTATTCAGATTTTCCATAAGACCTGTTGAGTTCTAAGATATTATTTAGGAGTGCCTTAATGTATATCTACTATTACTTGAGATTTTTATTTTTAGAGTTTATTGAGTAAAACTATAGAAGAGTATTGGGATATTTTCTAAGAGAAAACCTTAATTTTGGCACCAATGTTTTAAAAAACAACTGTTTAAAGTAAATTGTTTTCTAAAAAAGCAGCTAGTATATCAAAGTATTAGTCAAACCAAAAGTGTAAGATTTCCCATTCTGGTTTGGGTCTTTTGATTAACTATCTAGGAAAACCATAGTAAGTATGTACACCTTAGAGATAAATCATTTTCTAATATATGATATAAAGTTTTTGCTGACAAAATTACAGCAAATTAGAAATGCAAAATTTTTATCAAAAGAACTTAAAAAAATCTTACTTATTTTATTGACATATCTCCCAAACAAGATGGGTGTTATCCAATTTATTAAGAAGATATTGCTCTTAGAATGCTCTCAATTTGAATACAGGTAGAAATCTGCATCTTTGAGTTATTTTCTATGGAAACTAACCAAATCAAATCACTTTTAGATTTTGAGCCTACATTTTTTACTATTCAGTTTCCATAGTTAATACAGGTCTTTTAATGTTTTGGTTGCTTTTGTCCTATCTTTCCTTCCTGTTTTATTTCATATTATTGATTAGAAAAATGCTATTTCTATAATCCAGTGATTCTAACTGTATACTTGCTACATGTTAACATATAATCCTAATTTTATAAAAAGATACTAAAACCTAGGTCTAGTTTAGTTTTGAAATCTCTGGTAACACTGTACTTTGCTTGGAATCCTTAGAAACATGTTATTTCATTAATTAAGATACATTTAAGAATAATAAGAAGCAAAGGAGAGTAATTTTTAAACTAAACGAAGAGTAAATGAAAATCTCTGGCAAATGTATCAGATATTGTCTGAAAACAAACACTTTGAGCAGAAAAGATGGAATATTCTTATGTTAAGCATTTTGTTTAAGAACAATTGTATATGGATTATGTGTTATTTTTGAACAAATAACAGTATATTTAAGACCACCCCAGTGGGAGTTTTTTTAACATAATAAACCAAAATAAACTGGATGGAAGCCTCAAGGGGGTAAGGAGGGAAAATATTGAAATATGTTTTATAGTATAAATAAAGAGAAAATCATTTATTTTAGATACAGGGGAAAAAAACAGTATTGTTCACAGACCAAGTAAACAAGGAGACTTAAATTGTGTGAATATCTTGGTCAATATCAAAGCATACTAATACTTATTATTATTTTTAGTATTTAATCTTATTGGAATCAATGTGTAAAATCCTATTTAGTCGTAAAGCTAGTATAAACCAAGGCTTTCAGCTTATAGGTTTTCTAAATATTCTTAAAACAACAAAAAATAGTATTCATGAAGTTTTTATGAAAACATGACTGAATACTTTAAACATTTTTATAAGTTCATGATGAATATTAAATGTTATATACATTTATAAGTGGACTTTTAAAATTTAACACTGCATATCATCTAATCTATGTGCCAACTAATAATATTTCTGTATGTTAACTGCCACAGACAGAAACATAAGCAACATAAATTGTTGTATCTAAAAATTAACAGACTAAATTTGAAGATTGATATATGTTTTGAACCGAATGTTTGTGTCTTCCCATCACTAAATTCATGTCTTGAAGAACTAACCCTCCAATGAGGCTGCATTTGGTGATGTCAACTCTAAGGAAGTATATAAGGCTAGATGAGACCATAAGGTAAGGAATAACAGTTATGTCTGATAAGAGTAATGCCCTTATAAGAAGAGACTCCGGAGCTCACTCACTTTCATTTGTTCTTTATAATGTATTTCATAATGCATTATTTTTTACATGAATGATATGGGAATGCATTGCAATTTTTTTAGAAAAGAAGGAACATAGCATAAGTGTTTTACAAGTAAACACTTCAGTTCCCATATTAAAAATATACTCTAGCAGAACAGAAATAGGGCAAAGGAGTTCTTTTAGAAGGTTTTTGATAAATAAAACCTTGAATTTAATGCCATGACAGTCATTGATGTCCTTGGCAAGAAGATTTTCAGAGAAAAAGTGTGGAGGGGTGAAAAAAGTATCTGATTCTATACATGTTTTTAGAGTTTGTTCTATACATGTTTTTAGAGTTTATCCAGTGGATGAATTCAGTGCAGTATGTGAGAGAGAAGGTAAAAAAGATACTCCAGCTTGGGCCTTGCAACTAGAATGAGGTTGCTGTCATCAACTGAAGCATGTGTAAGACTGTGCTAAAGGTGGTTGGAGAGGGGAAGAATAGGATAGAGTTTGAGTAGTCTGTTAGGTAGCCAAAGGGATGTGCTAATTAGGCAATTGGATATTGCATTCATAGTAGATGTAAATATGGGATCCTTCTACATAAAGACTCAATGAGACTAACATGAGTTAGTATAGACAAGGCCCATGAGTCCTCAGCCTCTCCATCGTTAAGAGGTTGAAGTTATGAGGAGGGAACAGCAAGAGAAGCTGAAGAGGTGTGGTCAGTGACTGAAGAGGAAAGACAACAGTGGTGGGGGTGGCTTTGGAAGCTGGACAGTAAAATGTTCTCTTGGGGGACAATTGTGATCAAGTTGTGTCAAACAAAGTTGCAATTTGAGAGCTGATAAATAAAACCTTGAATTTAATGACATGGTGGTCATTGGTGACCTTGCCAAGATTTGCAGGGTTTTGGCTGGGGAAAAATCTGGTTGAAGTGAGTTTAAGAAAAAATAAGATGACAAAGATTGGAGAGCAGAAGGATTTATAGAACAACATGGAAATAAGTTTGCAGAACAGGTAATAATGCTAAGTTTGTATACATCTCAGCTCATTAACTCTTATAAAAATTACTGAGACAGTGACACTTATCTCTCTTCAATTAAGATAGACTAGTGACTTGATAGGTGAAATATCATGCCAAAGTGCAAAGATAGAGTTGCAGAAGTTAGACACCAATGAGGTTTTTCTAATGCTGGATTGCATGTGTATAACCTGACTCTATCTCACATTTCGGGAGAACAAAAAGCAAAAAGATTATTTTGAAAATGCATTTGAGTTCAGTTTCAGAGAATTAAAAGTGGGGGAAGAAGATTCTAAGTATAAACAGCGATGAGACAGAAAAAGGTAATAAAAATGGTTCTTTGTCTGTGTTACTTTGTTTCAATCAATCTTTACTTTCTATTTTGCCTGATTTTTTTCCTTAGCTCTGTTTAAGTTTCCTACAGATTTCTGGCTATGGGCATATAATAATTTAGATGAACGATATTATCATTCTAATATATGTATGAAAGGGGAAAAAAGAAAGAAAATATCTGATTACATTGAGAGATAGAAAACTCATGAACACAAGTTAAAAATAAAATTAAAAATGTATGATGAATTGAAAACAGATAATTTTAACTTCTGTATATTAAATATTTAATAAATCATTTTATTTGAATTGTATATTTCAGAATTTAAGATTAACATTGGTGTAAGCATGAACCTGAAATAAGTATAAATTCTGTAAAATTATATATACACTAAGATGTATTTATATGCAGCATATATCATTCTGCAAAAGTGTAGAATTTTGTGGCTACTACTTTACTGACCAAACTTTATTTTGAAAAATAATACTTTTTAAAGTTAATTTGCTCATTTAAAATATATTTTGTAGACCAAACTGGCGCACCTTTAAAAATGTTTTATGTCTTCTCTCAATTGCGTATAATTTCTTCTATAGTTAATTGATGTTGACTTGCAATATATTTATCATAATAATATTTTAAATGGTCATTGTCATTATATGCAGAAAATAATATTTTAGAATTTTCGTTTATTTGATGATTTCTTAACTTCCCAACCTGTCTACATCTTTTCTTATAGCATATTGTATAATCATCAGATATAGTACTCAAGAAATCCTCCTGGAATTTTTTTTCTAATTCCAAATTTGAGTTTATTTCTCTTTGTTTTTACTTGAAAAAACAACATATTTTTAATATTAGGCAGCCACAACTGAATTCTTAAAGATATGCTTTAAAGCAAGATTTTATGTATTTCTGTTATGATAAAATAAAATTATCAGGGTGGTTTTGTAAAGAATGACTTTTCATTTGGTGGAGAATAGTGAGAGGAACTTAACTCTGAGGGCTTCCCCAGTCTGGTCTAGCCTAACTGTCCTGTTGAGTCACCAGTGCTCCCCTTCAGACACCTGCTACTGTGTCACACCGAACCGTGAAAGGCATACTCATCTTACTTCATCAAACCTATGTACTTGCTCTTGCTGGTAATTTCTGAACCACCAAAGCACATCCCACCTATGCATTCTTGTTCAAATCCATGTGACCCAGTAGGGTCCAGTTCTATTGTTACTTTCTTTCTCAGGTATTCTTGGTCTTTTGCACAGGAAGGAATTTCCATTTCCCTAAACCAGACTGAACTTTATTTGCATATAATCTCTTAGGGAATTTTTACTACTTTCCACATTTTATTTGTGTTATTTATGTGCATGCTTTATTGCTCTTAACTTCATGTCTCACTGGTTTCATTTTTCACTATCAATTTTCTTATACCATAGTTTCCAAATCTGGATTTATTTTGACCTAATCTCGTGGTCATTTAAAGTATATCTTGCTTAAATTTTAAGTGAGGGGCTCTGAGTGTTATTTTGTAAAAACCCTTGAATATTCAAAAACATCTTTGTGTTAGCATCACATACAACTATAAAAAAGAGGGACTATAAAAAGCTAATGGTATCTAGTTTTTAACGTTTCATTTAATAAAAAAGTGCATAACAAATTAATCATTGTATCCTAAATAGTGATCATGTCTTTTGCCTTGTACACTGTGAGTTTGTAAAATGATCATTTTATAAGTGCCATAATTTATTTCTCATCCTGAGATACAGTTCTAAGCTCCAAATTTGTATATCCAAAGGTCCATTTGACAGCTGTCCATGTGGCAGCTATCACAGAAACTTTTCACCAGTGCTACTCATTCCATAATCTTCCTGCCTTGGATGAAATTGTCTTTATTCAGCCTCACTGCTTAAACAGGGAAGTCGTTGGAAAAAGCTTTGTAAGTTACCATTTTAGTCCAAACATAATATAAAATGTTATAAAAGGAGTGTTTTCAAATGTTAACAAAATGTGTTAGTCTAAAAATTAGTACATTTGCACAACAAAATAGAACATTTGAAAATAATCCATTTTGCCTTTATAAAATGAAGAGTTAATTTCTAAAATCAGAGGTATTCATTATCTAGGTTGCTAGTTTTATTTTTTTTTAAATAGAGGTACTCAATTATTTAGAGGTATATCCTATATACATGGCATAATACACGGAAATAAATATTTTTATAAAACATAGTTTTAAATCATTTTGTTGTCTGTTATTTTGTTTGTCATTTTCATAACTCTTTTAAAGTATTCAAAAGTGTATAGAGACGTAATTTAACAATTTCACATTTGATAAGCTTTTAGGCATTTTCCAATTATTTTACTATTGCAAGGAATGATAAGATGATATATATATTTGTAATATAATATTTCAATACTTAAATTGAGATAAAGTTTATTTAAAGAAATATAGGGAGAAACTTTTCAAATCTGGGAAAAGATGTAAATATTCAGAGACAGGTAAAGCCAAAAGTCTCCATTCAGATTTAGTACAAGTAAAACTACCTTAACTTATGATAAGCAAACTGTTATTTAACAATTGGTTAGCTATATTTATATGACATAAAACAGGCTTTAACTAAAAAAATAGTAAAGCTACACAAAGAAGGTCATTATATATTGATAAAAAAATCATTTCATCAAGAAGATATAGCAATTGTAAATACATGCACCCAACACTGGAACACCTAAACATATAAAGCAAAGATTAAAGCAGCAAGAGAAAAGAGATCTTGAAAGCAGCAAGAGAAAAAAGTCAAATCACATATATGGGAATTCCAGTAATGCTAGCTGCAGATTTCTCAATAGAAACCTCATAGGTCAGAAAGAAAGTACAATAATATGGTTAAAGTACTTAAGAAAAAACAAAACAAAACAAAACAAAACAAAAAAACTGTCAACCCAAATATTTTATCTGGCAAAGCTGTCCTACAGAAATGAAGGAGAGATAAAGACTCACCTAACGAAAAAAAAGCTGAGGGAGCTCATCACCACCAGACCTGTTTTACAAGAAATACTGAAGGGAGTTATTCATCTGGAAATATAAAGATGCTAATTAGCAACACGAAAACATGTGAAAGTATAAAACTCACTGGCAAAAGTAAGTGCACAATCAAATTCAGAATTGTCTGATAATATAATGGTGGTATGTAAATTATTTATATCTTTAGCATGAAGGTTAAAGGACAAACTACTGAAAATAATAATAACTAAAATAATTTGCTAAGGGATATACAATATAAAAAAATGAAAATTGTGATGTCAAAAATATAACATTTCGAGGGGGAAAGGAAAGTGTAGTTTTTGGTTTGTGATCAATTTTAAGCTACTATCAATTTAAAATGACTTGATATAACTATAAGACACTTTATGTATGTCTCTTGATAGCCAAAAAGTAAAACTCTATAGTAAACAAACAAAAGAAAAAAAGTAAAAGATAAAATAAAATAAAAGCATGTCACTAGAAAAAAACACAAAACCACTTAATCACAAAGATAGATAAGAGAGAAAGAAAGAATTTACAAAAGAGCCAGGAGGTAATTAAGAAAATTAGTTGTAAACCTTTATCTATCAACAATTGCCTTGAATGTAAATTAGTTACGTTTTCCAATCAAAAGACATAGTGTGGTTAAATGGATTAAAAATAAACAACAGCCAGGGAAGGAGACTCACACCTATAATTCCAGCACCTTGGGAGACTGAGGTGAGAGGATTGCCTGAGCCTACAGGTTCAAAAACAACCTGGGCATCTTGGCAAGACCTCATCTCAACAATAAATAAAAAAATTAGCTGGGCATGGCTGTAATTCCAGCTACTAGGAAGGCTCAGGTGGAAGGATCACCTGAGCCCAAGAGATCGAAGCTGCGGTGGCCAGGAGAGTGCCACTACACTCCAGCCTGGGCAACAGAGAGATTCCGACTAAAAAAAAAAATAATAACAAAAACCAAAACTCAGTAATACACTACTTACAAGGGACTCTTGTCACCTTTAAGGATGCACAGGCAATGAAAGTGAAAAATTGAAAAAAAAAATTTAATGCAAATAGAAACAAAAAGAGAGCTCTTTTTGTCTAAGGGGTGACCATATTTACATGACATAAATTAGACTTTAAGTAAAAAATAGTAAAACTAAACAAAGAAGGTCATTATGTAGCAATAAAATGATCAATTCATCAAGAAAAGGAGGAATTCATCATGAAAATATAGCAATTGTAAATATATACACCCAACATTGAAACACAAGCATATAAAACAAATATTAATATCTCTGAACATAGAGATAGACTACAATCCAGTAATAGTTGGAGATTTTGGTACCCCACTTTCAATATTGGGCAGAAAAACAGTAAGAAGCAGTATGGTTTAAACTAAACTTAAGAATAATAGTTGATCTAACAGACATATCTAGAACATTCCATCTAAAGTAGCAGAATGGCATTCTCCTCAAGTGAACACTAAACATTCTCCAAGATAGATTTTAGACCACAAAACATGTCTTGAATTTAAAAGGATTGAAATCATATCAAGTATTTTTTTCTGACCATAATGATATGAAACTATAAATTAATAATAGTTGAAATTGAAGAAAATTCACACATATGTGAAAATTAAACAGCATGATTTTAAGCAGCCAATGGGTCAAAAAAGAAATTACAAAGAAAAATTTTAAAAATCTAGAGACAAACAAAAATGTAAACTCAACATACCAAAATTCATTAAGATTTAGGCTGGGCATAGTGTTTCGCACAAGTAATCCAGCAACTTGGAAGGCAAAGGGAGAATCATTTGAGGAAAGGAATTCAAGACCAGCCTGGGCAATACAGTGAGACTCTCATCTCTATTTACATAAAAAAATACAAAATGCATCAAGATTCAGCAAAACTTTTTTTTTTTTTTTTTTTTGAGTCAGAGTCTCACTTGGTCACCCAGACTGGAGTGCAGTGGACGCTCCCGGCCACCGCAGCCTCGCTTGCTGGGCTCCGGCGATCCTTCCGCCTCAGCCTTCCGAGTAGCCGGAATTACAGGCGCGCGCTACCATGCCAGGCTCTTTTTTTAAAATTTATTTATTGTAGAGCTGAAGTCTCGCTCCCCAGGCGGGTCTCGAACCCGCGGACTCAGTCAATCCACTTACCTCAGCCTCCCAAAGGTGCGGGATTACAGGCTGAGCCACCGAGCCCGGCTCAGCAAAACATTTTTAAAAGGAAAGTTTATGGCCAGAAATACCTACATCAAAAAGAAAAACAGAAAAATCCAAATAAACAACCTAATGTGACACCTCAAGAAATTAGAAAAATCAGAACAAACTAAGCTCAAAGTTAACAGAAGGAAGGAAACAATAAATATTAGATAAGCAGTAAATTAAATAAAGAATAGAAAAACAATAGAAAAGATCAGTGAAACTAAGAATTGTGGCTTTGTGAAAAGATAAAATCAACAAGCCTTGAGGTTCAAAAAATTAAAAATTAAATTAACTCAACTAGAAACTGTTTGAACTAATAAAATAATTTAGCGAAGTTTCAGGATAAAAAAAAATCAACATCCAGAAATAAGTAGTTTTCTATAGTCTAATAATAGACAATCAAAAGAAAGAAAGAAAGAGTCTTATTTACAATAGATACAAAACATAAAATACTTAGGAATAAATGTAACTAAGGAGGTGAAAAATTTGTACACTAAAAACTATAAAACATTGATAGAATTAATTTAAAAGAACACATAATTTGAAAGATATCCTGTGTTTATGGATTAAAATAATGAATATTGTTTAAATGCTTTTTACGACCCAAAACAATCTATAGACTTAATGCAACCTCTATCAAAATTCACAGAAACTTTTTAAAAACCTTCCAAATATGAAGATTTTTTAAACAATAAATAAATAAATAATATTTAAATAAATAATTTAAATAAAAAATACTTATGAAATCAGAAAATATTTTGAGTAACCAAAGCAATTTTGAGCAAAAAGTACAAATTTGAAGACTCACACTATCTAACTTCAAAATTTACTACAAAACTATACTGATCAAAACAGCATGATACTGGGATAAAAGCAGACACATAGACCAACAGAACATAGAAGATAGCCCAGTCAGCCCAGCTCGGTGGCTCAGCCTGTAATCCCGCGCCTTTGGGAGGCTGAGGTGAGTGGATTACCTGAGCCTGCGGGTTTGAGACCCGCCTGGGCAGCAAGACCTCATCTCTACAATAAATCAAAAATCAGCCGGGCGTGGTAGCGCATGCCTGTAATTCCGGCTACTCGGAAGGCTGAGGCGGAAGGATCGCCGGAGCCCAGCAGGCGAGGCTGCAGTGGCCGGGAGCAGCCACTGCACTCCAGTCTGGGCAACCGAGTGAGACTCCAACTGAAAAAAAAAAAAAGAGGATAGCCCAGAAATGAATCCACACTTTCACAGTAAGTTAATTTTTGACAAAGATGCCATTAATAGAGATGCAATAATTTCCTCAATAAATAGTGCTGGAAAAATTAGATATCCACAGGCAGAAGAAGGAAATCAGACTTTATCTCACACTATATAAGAATATGAGCCTAAAATGGATTAAAGACTTAAATGTAAGTACTGAAACTATAAAACTACTAGAAGAAAATATAGAGTAAAAAAGCTCTGTGACATTGGTCTGGGCAAGGACACCAAATCATAGGATACAAAAGCAAAAATAGACAAATAGGGTTATATCAAACTAAAGACTTCTACAGGGCAAATAAAACAATCAACAGAGTTAACAGGCAACTTATGGAATAAGGAATATATTTTAAAACCATATGACTGATAAATGGTTAATAGTCATAATCAATACAAAGCCCAAACAACTCAATGGGAAGAAAAAAAGAAAACATCATTAAAAATAGGCAAAGGATCCAAATAGACATTTCTCAAAAGAAGACATAAAATTGGCCAAGAAATATTTTTTAAAAAAAAACAAAACTAATCACCAGATAAATGCAAATTAAAATCACAGTAAGATATTACTTCACAGCAATTAGAATGACTATTAAAAATAAAATTGGTAAGCCATTGTTGGTGAGGATGTGGGGAAAAGGGAACCCTTGCACACTGTGGATGGCAATGTAAATTTAAATACAGCAATTTTGGAAAACAGTATGGATATTGTCCACAAAACTAAAACTATTATATGAACCAGCCATCCCAGTACTGGGTATTTATTCTAAGGTTATGAAATTAGTATGTTGAAGAGATATCTGCACTTTCGTGTTCAATGCAGACTTGTTCACAATAGCCAAGATATGGAATCAACCTCAGAGTCCATCAGTGGATAAATTATGTAGTATATATATGTGTTTGTGTATATATATGTATATATATATATATATATATGAAAGGGATTGGCAGTAGCGGGATACTGCTGAGATGGAGGGTGAAGGGGACATACATCAATAAGGGTACCTGATTTCAACCCAGGCAAAGTGGGGACCAACGGGAGGCCCAAACTTTACTTACGCAAGGCCCACTTGTATTGCTCCTGAATTACATGCCACATCGTTAAAGTAAAATATTTTTTAAATGTAGTATATAAACACAATAAAATACTATTCAGTCTTAAAAGTATAAAAATCCTGCCATTTGTGAAAACACAGATGAAACTTTAGGACATTATATTAAGTGAAATAACTCAGCACAGAAAGACAAATACTGCGCAGTCTCACATGTGGAATATAAAAAGGTCAGACTCTCATAGAAACTGAAAGTAGAATAGTGGTTACTAGACTTTATAGACTGGAGAATTGGGAGGAACTTGGCCAATGGACACAAAATTTCAGTTACACAGGAAGAGTTCAGGAGATCTATTGTATATATGGTGACTATAGTTAATATAATGTATACTTAAAAATTGCTAAGAGAGGCTGGGTGCAGTGGCTCACACCTATAATCCCTGCACTTCGGGAGGCTGAGATGAGGGAATTGCCTGAGAAACTTGGCGAGACCTCATGTCTACAATAAATCAAAAAAATTAGCCAGGTGTGTTGGCGTGTGCCTGTAGTTCCAGCTACTTGGAAGGCTGAGGCAGAAGGATCAGCTGAGCTCAGGAGGTAGAGGCCGTGGTGGCCATGGATGTGCCGCTGCACTCCAGCATGGGCGACAGAGTGAGACTCCAATTTTTAAAAAAGTTGCTAAGATAATAGATTTTAAATGTTCTCACCAGAAAAAAAATAATCAATATGTGAAGTATTGCATATATTGATTAGCTTAACTTAGCCATTCAATGATGCATTCATATATCAAAATATATTGTGCATCATAAATATATACAATTTTTATTTGTCAACTTGAAGAACAAATACTATATTCCGTATTTGAATTGTATATATCATGTATCTCAGTTTTGTTCCAATATTTGTATTTGTGTCTGTTTTCACTTTTCTTTTTACTGTATATACTTCTATGTCATTAGCCTCAGATAGATTCATTTTATGTTATATTACAATATACATGAATATTGCATATATAATATTTATTCTATTATTGTGTAGCTCAATATTTTTCTTTTTTAACTGTCTTCTATGTTATTTTTTCTAGTTTTTTGTGTTTGCTTTTTCACATTTTTCTTTATAAAAGAATATATGCTTATATTTGACATGATACAGTAATTTCTACCTGTGAATTAACTGCATCTTCAATGATTTGTTACATACCATTTCATTTCCTTTGAGTCCCTTTGAGTTTTTAATTTGTTTTTATTTTTTTTATCTTTAGTCATGAAGTATGTGAAACTACAGGACTTTACTTAACAAACACTATTTTTTTCATTTCTACTTTATACAATTAATTTCTGTCTGAATGCCCTTGAAGTCAGATAATAAATGAATGTGACACATATATGTGTATATGCATGTATATCTCACACAAATATATATAAAACAAAATGTGAAATAGGGTAAATTTGCAAAGACTTGCTTCATTAGTTCCATGGATAATTTTTAGTACATGATTCATATTTACTTGGATTTACTTGAAAAGAATATACTACCTACAATTGTATAACTCTCGTTTCCTCCCCTTTTCTCCTCTCTTTGTCTTTCTCTTAAACTCATTAAAGATGTTTGCTTCATTTCATTTATTTCTCTTTTTTCCAAAATATATGTGTCCATATTAATTTTATATATTCATTTTCTTGAGAACAAATTAGAATTCCCCACTCTGATTTTAGTTTTGTTACTTTTTAAAAGTATTTCCTCCAGTTTTGACTCCTGTATTTTGTTTATATAGTAAGGTGCATATAATCCTTACTTTCATATCTTCCTTGATTCAAATATATGTCTTTCATCACTGTACGTTCAAATTAAATTTAATCCAACACTAGTCTTGCTGAACCCAGTTTAAGTGTATTTGCAATATTAATATTGTTTCTTATTTCATTCTTTATATAATATACAATTTAGGTCTTTTTCCTGAAAAAATTATAGAGATGAATTTGGTTTTATTTTTAAAATTTCAGTCCTAAAGTCATAAGTTAGTCAGTTTAATTATCTATATTTATTGCAATTCCTATACTTTCTGAATCATATTTACCCTCTTATTTTTTAGAAGACATAGTTTTTAAATAGATATTAAAGAAACAATATAAAATTATATAATAATGTTATAACATATTTTAATAGAGGTATTTCAGAACTCTTGAAATGTTACCTATTATTCAAAAGAGAGTTTTTTGCTTTTTTTGTTTTTTAAGATATGGTTTACAAGTCAGGATTGGGTACATAAGAGGTTTATGTACAGGTGAAAGCTGGGCCTCCCATTGGGTTTCACTTCTCCAGGATTAGGATCAGGCATCCTTATTGATGTTATGCGCCCCACCCTCTCCCCAGCTGTGCCCCACTACTGCCAATTCCTTTCTTGTAGTATTATGCTAGACATTCAGGGTCCACTTATAAGTGGGAACATGGGGTACTAACTTTATTTAGGTAATAGATCACTAGCTATTATAGACTCTAAGTTCATTCACGTTCCTGCCAATTCCATAATTTTGTCCTACTTTGTGGCTGCATATGCATCACATTTTTTAATCCAGTCCTCTTTTGATGGGCAGCACAGTTGGTTTCATGTTTTTGCTACTGCGAATAGAGCTGGAATAAACGTGCATGTGCAGGCATCTTTTTGTAGAATGATCTGAGTTCCTCCAGGTATAGTCCCAGAAGGAGGATTGCTTGGATCATGTGGAAGGTCAATTTCTAGTTCTTTTAAGAATTGTCACACTATTTTTTGCTTCTGCAAAGCAAAATAAACCATCAAGAGAGCTTACAGAATGGGAAAAAAATATTTGCCAGCTATATATCTGACAAAGGCCTAACATCCAGGGTCTATAAGGAACTCAAACATGCCGAAAGGAAAAGAAAACAAACAATCCTATTAAACAGTGGACAAAAAACCTGAATAGATACTCAAAAGAAGGTATACAAACAGTCAACAGACACATGAAAAAATGCTCAGCCTCACTAATCATCAGGAAATGCAAATCAAAACCACACTGAGATACCATCTAACTCCAGTAAGAATGGCCATCACAAATAAAACAAAAACAAAAGATGCTGCTGAGGATGCAGAGAAAAAGGAACACTTCTACAGGGTTGCTGGTATTGCAAAAGAAAGTTTTAAATTTTTTCTATTTTTAAATTATTATAGATACATAATAGTTTACTACCCTCCTATTTTGTGTTTAATTATTATTTTTCTTTTTCCTCACTCCTTCTTTTCTGTGAATTCATTAGAGCTGTACTTAAACCAAACCAAAATTTAGGCAGAAAAAGGAGAGAGATATATTTCTTACTATATACTAGGCAAAGTAAAAATGGATTTGCATTTGTTAGCTCATTCAATTCTCATAACAATCCTATCAATTTAGAATTATTGTTTCCCATTTTTTTCAGAGGCATAAACAGGATAAATAATTCTTTAAGATGATGAACCTAGTATATTGCAAAGGCAGGACTAGGACTTAGGTTTTCCACATGTATTATCATGTGTCGTACATTATCTTGATTTCATTATGTTAAAATAATTGTAGACAAGAGATGATAATGCATTTTTTAGACATGAGTAAAACATTGATGAAATTCTTAGTTATTCCAAACAGAATTACCTAGAAAGCTTAAAAATTTCCAGACAAAAATAGTATTTACACACTTTATATGTGTTTACAAGTATCTTAAATGTTAAAACTTTCAAACTAAAGGAATAAGAGAACATTTTTTCCCATTAGCTTACAACTGAGCTACCTTCTAGCATATTTGATCCAACTATAGTCATAAAATTGTAGTTCCTATAAATTTATATATAATATAGTCTTCTTATGCAATATTCCAGTGCTAAATAAATATAAACAAACAATCTAATATAATATGATTGTAAGCACTAGAATAAATGTTTAACAACATGCTTACATTACTAAAGGTAGAGCCCTCTGACAGCAGCAGTGAAGCAAAAGAGGTGGATAACAGGCATTTTTGCAGATTGATTTATCAGCATTTTGTCATTTTAACCAATAAATGATACAAAATTGTATTAAACAAAATGATTTTGCTGTTTCAACTACTTTTCTTGCTTAAGAGAAATCACAGACTTTCAGATGAAGTTGAACACACCAATACTGCGTAACTGTCAGTCTGTTTATTGCAGTTTGTCTACAGTACAGATTTTTGTGGAAAGAGCCAAAAGATATTCACTTGGTGTTAAAATTTCTGATGCACTGTGTTTGGCTCTTGTTTATGCTTTAATTTAATTGGCTGGCATATAGTCTGCTAAACTGTGTTCTATTTTATACACAAAATACTGTTATAGTACTTCTAATAGCTTCCAGTAGGAACACTGACTGGAGAGGAAGGTTATTTTTATTTAGTAAAACATTCTTACATCTTGAAAAATCGGTTCCAATATAAGAAAAGGGGTTTCTAGGGAAATGATCACAGTAATATATTATTTAAGCTACCTCAAATATCCTCATAAAAACAGAGCAACTAAATAGCAAACCACAATCCATGGATCAAATTTACAATAAAATTACTTTACAAATTATCCCTAAACACTCAAAATGTAAGTGGATGAGGAGAAATACAACAGTTACAAGCCCTGCATTATCTCGGCCTTTTTGCACATGGAAGTCCGAGAAACAACCAACCATCCTAAGATCTGAGAACAGAATATTCACCAGGGGCCAATTTGAACACAGCAGTTAAAACTAACAATTTTGCCTAATTCATAGCTAGTCAGTACAATTGTTTGTTGGAAAGGTGTGAAGGGGTTGGAGCAATCTAGTGTCTATGAATTATTGAAACTGAATCATCATGGCTCCCTTCTACAACAAAGTTCCACGCAGAGAGAAGGCAAAAACAAAACATCTACTGAGAACTGAAGTTAGAAGTATCAGGACAAGGACATTTTTCATAAAAATGAAAAAAAGGTCTACATAAAAGTGAAGGAATGGGCCCGCTGAGGAAGGCTGAGTGAAATTTAGATGGATCAGGCCATGTGACCTTGGACATCTCTGCTGCCAACCTTGGATGAGCTCTGGACATGGGGCAGGCTCATGTGGTGGGCAGGCTCATGTGGTGCTCAGGCTGTAGCAATGTCATCATGTTATGATGCTGTCCAGGCATCAACCTTGCTACTGGAATCTCCAGTAGTGAAGCAGAAATGCTCAAGGCTTTCCAGCACAGATGATGGTTATTTTGACCCTCAGCTTAAGAAGAGTTCTCCTAAGATATCTTATAAGGCCATTGTCATATGCCACTGTGCTATTTTTGATTGACGCCTTTCTCATTATCACAGGATCCCTCCTTTGGTTGGGCTACATCAGCCAAAGTGGAGGACAGATTGCCCATTACAGTCCTGATCATTGGCATTCTTGTGTCCCTGCTATGATTGTACCACCTGTGCGTCACTTACTATGTACCCAAAGGCTACAGGGATTACTCCTACTATGACATTCCAGATTTTGGTGATGAACACCAACCTCCGTGGGAGTCACAGTGGGACTGCTACAGCTTTAAGATATTGAGCAGAAAGTATTGCTAAGGGTTAAGGAATTATGCAGTTTACAAGTATTTAGCAAAACAATGGCCAGATTTTATGATTTCATTCCTAAGACGTTAACTGAGTTTACAATGAGTTTATTAGGACACACTATTTTTCATCTCCTGGCCCTGATGAAACCTCCTGACAATATTCCCACATGAATACGTATACTTATCTTCACCTTCATGTTCTAGTGGAGACCTTGGTAAAATCAAATATCCATGTGGATCCATCTGTAATATGTTTTACTTGCTTTCTTGTAGAGAGCAACCAAAAATTTTTAAACTAAAGAGCAAGTTTTCAAAATGTAAACACTTCCTCTGTTTACCAATCCTTGACCAGCTCTGATCTGGTTCACAAACAGACTGAACAGCATATAATATGGGTTATTTTGTCCTTTGTAGATCAAGATGTTCTGTATTACATGTCTTTAAGGACTGAATTTTTTGCTATTTCCTAATGAAAAATGTAGATATGTGGTTATTACTTAGAATATATAACCCTATTGTTAGCACTTTGTGATGTCATTCTGCTAAAGATCATGAGACTCAGCCCAGGTACCTAGAGGATTAGATTGCTTAAGGTTGATTCTGTTTTCCGGCTTGCACAAAGTTATTTACTTTAAAAATAAATTTAAATATCAAAATTCAAATTCTACAACAAGAAGTGAGAAAGGGAAACTGGGTCAGAAGAATCTTATATTTTTGAATACAACCAAAAAAAAAAAAAAGAGAGAGAGAGAGAAAGAGAAACCTCTATGAAGTTGGAAAAACTCTAATTGTACAAACTTGCTTTTAAAAAAATCAAAAAATATAATTTTATATGTAAATCAACATACAAACATAAGCATTGGATATGTCATTAACTATATAGAGCTAAGATTAAATGAGAAAGAAGTATAAAGACTACATGATAGGACAAAGATGATATAGTAAAATTAGATGTAATTGAGTACAAAGAACACATCTGCAAAACTTTTAAGTGTGTTCAGTCATCATTTTAATTTGGGAAATACTCATATTGTTAGTCAGAAACCAATATGGATGAGATGTGGGATAAAGCAAATGAATAATTATTAAATACTAAAACTTCATCATCACTATGCTCCCCTGACCTGAAAACAGTATTTTTATGGTGAAAGGAACTATGAATATAAAATAGAAGAGGTGGAGTAGTCCTGAAGTTCTGAATTTGAACTGGAAATCAGAATAAACTCATTGGGCATTTTATCAATCTATTGATCAATTAATTTTTCCATCAATCTATTTTTTTCTTTCAAAAATACAGGATAGGGAAAAGATGAGTAAAAGTGAGCATTGCTAGCACCCAGATCATAGGCTCTCAATGTTTTTCCCACTAAAGAAAATAAAGACTTCTTAAAGAAAAGGCATATTCCAAGCTAGAGGAAATAACACACAACAGGACTAGAGTATCTTGTTCATTAATAGCACATAGAAAGAAGATTGGATCAAAGCTGAAGGTGTACTATTAGTCAAAGACAGACAACTTCGCCAGGCGTGGTGGCTCACGCCTGTAATCCAAGCACTTTGGTAGACTGTGTCGAGAGGATTGCCTGAGCCTGGGCAACTTGATGAGACATCATCTACACAATAAATCAAAATATTATCTGAATGTGGTGGTGCACACCATAAGTACCAGCTAGTTGGAAGACTGAGAAAGAAGAATCGCCTGAACCCAGCAGGTCGAGGCTGTGGGTGCCGTGAGGGTGCCATTGTATTCCAACCTAGGTGACAGAGTGCGACTTCGACTCAAAAAAAATTAAAAAGATAGACAACTTGATAGAACAAAGAAAGATAAGGCAATTTGAACTTCAAGATGGGTTGAATTTATATTCAAGAATAGAAAGTCATCAAAGATGTTTAAATATGAGTTCCTAATAATATTTTTAAAAATCAAATTAGTTACCTTTAGCAGTTTAGAGACAACAAATTATCTAAAAATCTATAACATTAAAAGAAGAATCAAGAATTTGTTCTTTTTTCATGTAAAGTTTTATTTTATTAATATTTTGTTTGTTATTAACTGATAATAAATTAAAAGTATTAACAATACTGTAAAATATAATAAATCGCACACAATCTGATACCTAATTCATAGGTGAGGAAAAGTGAAACTTTATAGATGTAATTTAGCTAATAATTGTAATGGAAATGTTAGAATTCAACTAACAATGAGTTAATGTATTAGACATTAAGCATCACTGGCAACTATCATGAAAAGAGACAAGCCAGAAAATCAAAATCATGTGTGATCTTGCCAGAAAAAAATCTAACCAAAGTCTAATTTCCTCCACGTTTCAGAAAATAGAGGGACTAGTGGAAAAAGGAATTGTAAATGACCATATAACTAGCAAAATCCAGATGGAGGACATTTACAATTTAAGTGGATTGTGTTTTCCAGCTTGATATATTGCAAGAAAAAGAAAAAATAGTGTTTGAACCTGTAAATTAAGAGACATGCCAAATTTTAAGAAAATGGATAATACTGTCTAGGGATACATTATTAGATAATTTAAAAAAATTCACAAAGAAATGATTTCATAAGAAACAAAATTGTATTTACTTTTTGAAAGTTGTGATTGAGACTAGGAAAATGGAACAGTCTCTGAACTTTCAATCCATAGAATTCATTCCATAGTTATAATGTCTTAAAATGACCTTTTACATTTAGTTGCATATTTATTAAACATTATATCAGATAATTTTGTTGCATCATTAAGTATGGGTCTATAAAATATGTAATATATACATAGTAATCTACTACATGAATATACCTCATTTGTTGTAATTAAATTCATTCATTATTTTTAGACTGATTATTCCATTTTTAAATATCATAAACTCTGCTATAACTAAAATAGCTACAATTTGCAAAACATTTCTATATATGTGATTGTCAAGCAAAAATGTGACAAAATAAAGATTTGATATATATTGATTACATATAAATTGTTTCCCTAGAATATGTGTGCCTATTTTATGTAATTATGTCCTATTTATGTTTACTAGCCTTAATAAATATATTTTTATTAAATATAATATTTTTATTTACATATTTAATATTTTATCATTGCTAAAAAATTGAAAATCGAAAAATTTTAAATTTTAAAAACCAGCCATTTGAGATGAATCTCTGAACCACATCCCTGAACCGTGATCATAACAACATTATGATTCATGCCAATTTTTGGTCATCTGATGTGTCAAAATTGTATCTTTCTGCCATTGGATTATTATTAGAGCTTTATTTTTATTGCTGTACTTCATTTTGGTTAATCTATTTTCATATTTTGCCTATACTGTTAGGCATTTTATTTTTATCTTATTCATTTCTAAGAATTCCTTATACTTTCAGTGTATAAATCCTTTAACTATTTTGTAGAATTTTCAAATTTTTGGCTCTTTACTTTTGGGTGTTTATTTTTCCCCCCAAGTCAGTGTTTTTCTTCTAATACAGTTCCATATTGCTATTCATGAAATATTCTGCTTTTCTCCCATATTTGCTACTGATAATTTAATTGGTTTTAATTTTTATATTCAAGTATTAAAGTCATTTGTTTCTATGCATGATGTGAGATGGGAAAATCATACAAGCACAACTTTAAATTTCTCCCAAATTTCAGTTGTTTGAAAAATAAATTTTAAATCATAATTAAGAATTATTTAGGCATTAATAGTGAAATCAAAAAACACTTTAATGATAGATAGAAGCATACTGATTTTAGGAAAAGCCAATACTTCTCTGAAGAGATTTTTAAGGATAAGGAGTGTTTTTTACATTATGACATTAATAAAAATCTCTTGTCAATTTACTGACCTGATCTCCTACTTACTCCCTTGCTGACTGTGTTCTAGCAACACTGGTCTCCCTGCTAATTCTTGAACATGCTGGTTAGGCTCCCACATATGCATTTGCTATTTATTCTGCCGGGAGCTATCTTTCCTTAGTCACAGGAATGGCTTTCTATTTTCAGGTCAACATTAAAATATCTATTTCTTAGTGATGCTTTCTCAAACCAGGCTATTTGAAATGGCAACATTGCCTTTCTTGACCCTCCTTCTCACATAGCATTATCACCATCTGATGGACTTAGTTTACTTATTTTTTGTGTGTTTGGCCTATTTCCACAACTACCATCTAAGCTCCATAGAAAGCAGGTATTTTCCCATTTTGTTCACTGCTATAGCAGCCCAACACCTAGATTAGTGTCTGTGACATACCTTATGTCACATAAATATTTATGGAATCACTGGAAGACTGCAAATTTATTATGGTGGTTTACTCATTCTGCAGTCATTATTGAATAATGATTGTCATGCCCTCCAGACACTGTGATATCACATGGCCCAGACAACCCACTTTCTTGGCATACCAATACTCCTCACAACTAACTGCAAGTTACCTGCATTCCAGAACATTGCAGGTCCAGTAAAACCAGCAACTTCGTTCTTATTTTTTATTTATTGATTTTTTTTGAGTTGGAGTCTCACTCCGTCTCCCAGACTGGAGTGCAGTGGCCGCTCCTGGCCACCGTAGCCTCGACCTGCTGGGCTCCGGCGATCCTCCCGCCTCAGCCTTCCAAGTAGCCGGAATTACAGGCATGCGCTACCACGCCTGGCTGATTTTTTGACTTATTGTAGAGATGAGGTCTCGCTGCCCAGGCGGGTCTCGAACCCGTGGGCTCTGGCAATCCACTCACCTCAATCTCTCAAAGACGCGAGATTACAGGCTGAGCCACCAAGCCCCGCACTTAGCTCTTATTTAATGGGTTGAAAGAAGACCTTATTCTTTAGACTGAAACCAAACTTGGTGAAGAGGCTTTCCTACCAAGTTTATCTTTTCTTGGGAATCTCTTTCTGTCTTAGTATACACCTGTATCTTAGAGTTATCTTTTCATCAGATTTTTAATAATTATTACATTAAATTTCTCCTGTTTAAATTACCATCTGGTTTCTTTTTATTGACTGAACCCAGCATAATGCAAATATAAAGGGGAGCCAAACGAGAACCAAATTTGTTTACAAAAAAGGTTTACTTATTCTTACATGTTTAAACTTCAGTCACTTTCAAAGTACTCTTTATTTAATGTAATGCACCTTTGGAGACACTTTTTCCATTGCTCAAAACAGTTTTCAAACTCATCCATTTTGATGCCTTTTAGTACTTCTGCTGTTTATTGTTTTGCCCATAATGAAATTGGCAAAAGCATTGAGAGACTCTCAAAAAAAAAAAAAAATTCACTGAAGCCTCTCACAGACTCTCACAGCAACATCAGCTGGTACACTGATACTGATGGGTTCCTAGAACACTTATCTAGCAGGAAAAGCCTATACTATAAGAGGCCTGCTGTCCAAAAAATAATTTCAATTATCTTGAGGTTTCCCCTCACACATACCTTTACAAAATTGCTAAAAATGATGAAAGCAAGGTTGTTGTTCAAGGAGTGCAAGACCATTTTGAAGTGGTATTTGAAATTTGAGACAGCCCACACACTGGGAAAAAATATTTGCCAACTGCATATCTAACAAAGGCCTAACACCTAGGCTCTATAAGGAACTCAAATATGCCAAAAAGAAAAAAAAAAAAAAACAGCCCCATTACAAAGTGGGCAAAAGATATGAATAAACACTTCTCAAAAGAAGACATAGGAGCAGTCAACATATACGTTAAAAAATGCTCAGACTCACTAGTCATCAAATAAATGCAAATTAAAACCACACCAAGATACCATCTAACTCCAGTCAGCCTAGTCAACATCAACAACTTAAAAAACAACAGATATTGGAGAGGATGTGGGGAAAAGGGAACACTTCTACACTGCTGGTGAGAGTGTAAACTAGTACAAACTCTGTGAAAAACAATTTGGCAATTCCTAAAATATCTAAAAATTGACCTTTAATATGATCCCTACTGGGAATATACCCAGAGGAACTCAAATCACTCTATGAAAAAGGTATCTGCACATGCATGTTTATTGCTGCATAATTCACAATAGCAAAAATCATGGACCCAACCATGCTGCCCATTGAAAGAGGACTGAATAAAAGAAATGTGGTACATATACATGATGGAATATTATGCAACCATAAAGAAGGACCAAATTGTGAACTTTGCAGCAGCTTGAATGGACTTATAGTCTATAATACTGAATGATCTATCACAGAAACAAAGAACTGAGTGCCAAATGTTTTCGCTTATAAGTGAACCTTGAACAATTTTCATAATACTATAAAAAGAGATTGGCAGTAGTGGGAAACTACTAGGGGAGGGGTGGGACCATACCTCATTAACTTATGCAGGTTACCTGCATAATGAACATTTGTATACCTAACCCTGAATTTTAATATTGATAAACTGTTCCTCTGGTTAAAAAAAAAAAAAAAAGATGAAGATTGTGGAAGTACAACAACAATGGAGATGTGAGCATGCAACAGAACCTCCAACACGCCTAACAACTGCACAAGTTTATGATAAGTTGGATACACAGGGTACTGTATGTGATGTGCACAAGGGAAGGTCAAGGGGGGCCTCCCACAGCAGTAAGTCCTGCAGTAGTTAGCTGCAATCAGAAGTGTCTGGAAGTTGATGGACCTCTTTGAGCAAGCACGTCTTTTAATTGCAGGAGTCAAATGTGTGACTTGTACTCATCTTTTATTTTCAGTATACATTATTATAATTTTATCTCTCTTTTTTTTTTTTTTTGAGTTGGAGTCTCACTCTGTTGCTCAGGCTGGAGTGCAGTGGCAGCTCCCGGCC